>NC_083569.1:35567148-35782148 GCF_027579695.1 Neoarius graeffei
ACTCTTACAAGTACAATTCATCCAAAAAGTTACTCAAGTAAATCTAACGGAGTAAATGTAGTGCGTTACTACCCACCTCTGTTTATAGGTATGTGCTTGAGGAACATGAACGTTTTTGTTTTATTGCATAAAATTTTCCCCAAATTCCACATAAAAATGGTCACTTAAAGCATTTGACTTCAGAAAATGATAACTAGTCAAATTAACAAAAAAGATGAAGTACTGTATTTTCAGACCATTAATAAGGCATAGAAATCAAGATCATATTCAATTTTAAACACAAAACTAATGTTTGAACTTAGTATGAGTTCAGAAATGAATATTTGGTGGAATAACCCAAACATTTAATCACAGCTTTCATGCATCTTGGCATGCTCTCTACCAGTCTTTCATGCTGCTCTTAGGTGACTTTATGCCACTTCTGGTGCAAAAAATTCAATCTGGAGATTGGGCTGGCCATGACAAGGTCTTGATCTTATGGTCCTTCATCTACACCTTGATTGACCTGGCTGTGTGGCATGGAGCACTGTCCTGCTGGAAAATCCAATCCTCATAGTTAGGGAACATTTTCAAAGCAAAAGGAAGCAAGTTTTCCTCCAGGACAACCTTGTACATGGCTTGATTCATGTGTCCTTCACAAACAAAAATCTGCCCCATTCCAGCCTTGCTGAAGCATCCCCAGATCATCACCGATCCTCCACCAAATTTCACAATGGGTGCAAGACACTGTGGCTTGTAGGCCTCTCCAGGTCTCCATCTAACCTTTAGATAGCTAGATGGGAAAAGCTGAAAATTGGACTCCTCAGAAAAGATGATCTTACTCCATTCCTCTATGGTCCAATCCTTATGGTCTTTAGGAAACCTCAGCCTGGCTCCTCTTTGCTTCTCAATGATGAAGGGCTTTTTTTCTACCTTTGCATGTCTTCAACCCTGCCCTGAGGAGCCTGTTTTGAACCATTCTTGCTGTGCACTTAACCCCAGCTTCCATTTGCCATTCTTTTTGTTGGTCACTTGATGTTATCCTATGGTTTTTGAGCGACATTCAAAGGAGTTGACAATCATCCCAGTCAGTGGAGGATCATTTTTGCCTTCTGCCAGTCTGTACTTTTGTTGCCCCCAATGTCTGCTGCTGGACCTTGTTCTTATGAACTGCCATCTTTGAAATTTTGAGGACAGAAGAAACTTGATGGTCACTGTACCCCTCTACCAGTAAAGCCACTCAAAACTTTTCTTTTTAACTCTCTTGGCATGATGAATAAACATGTTTATATTCCAATTGGGTTCCAAGGTTGTCACAGCCAGGGGTGGTAGTGAGGACAAGCTCCTTTATCTATAAAATGCTCCCATATGGCATGCGTCTCAAATAGCCTCTGATGACTGAAGTCCAATTCCTGGCCTGCTTGTGTAGCTTAGCTTCTAAGCCTGGCAGAACCTGCTTTTACTGACAGGAGAAGGGGTGAAGGCGGGTCTCTGGTGCCTTAAAACCAGTTGCTTTTGGGTAGATGGGGCTCGTCAACCTCAGCTGGTAGCTCATCTAGGAGAAGGAAAACTCTGATCTCAAACCTCCACTGCCTTGCGGCTATACCCACTCATGGGAAAGGCTTCAGGAGTAAACCCTGAGGAAAAATTCAGAGTTGGACTCCCTAAGGCAGTTCGATGTTGTTCAAAACCTTGCTCTGGCAACTCCTGTGATGACACTAATGCCAGGATGTATCAGCAATTGCCCTTCCCCTGGATCACATCAGTGGAGTGGGGGGGGACCTGCTGCATGGGCAACAGCTTGTTCTCCATACTTCACTGCCCAGGGTTGTGCCCTGGAGAGGACACTCCAGCATTGCTTTGCAGCACTGACAACATGGGGAGCAGCATTATGCCTATTAAGCCTATGCACTTGAGCTCTCAACAGTGGGAGGGATTCTAGGTTCACATTGGGCAGCTACCACCTGCTTCAAGCTGGGCAGTCTCCAGTCAGTTAGGTGCTGACTTGCCACGGTCCACTGGGTATGTGGGGCGTAGGGAAAAACCCCACAGGTGGATCAACAACCTTACACCAGGCAGATCAAAAAAGAAGAAAAAACATCCAGCCCTCAGGCTGGGCACCTGGAATGTGAGGACCATGACTCCTGGACTCACAGACGACCTGCAAGAAGTCAATGATGCTTGCAAGACTGCAGTTATCAATAACGAACTGCACAGACTGTGGATGGCTATCATTTCCTGCAAGAAACAAGACTTTCTTCATTTGGGAGCCTCTGAGAGAAGGACTTCACCTTCTTCTGGCAGGGAAAAGCACCAAATGAGACTAGAGAACATGGCATAGGCTTTGCCATCAGAAACAGTCTTGTTGGGTCAGTCATCCCACCAACAGAGGGAACAGAAAGATTGCTTAAGATCCAACTTCAAACATCAGTGGGTCTAGTAAGCCTTGTCAGCATCTATGTGCCAACTCTAGCCTCCACTCAGGAAGCAAAGGACAAGTTCTATGACTAACTCAGCAAAGCCATTGATGACATCCCTTCCAATGAGCCACTGTTTGTCCTTGGGGATTTCAAGGCCAGAGTCAGCAGTGACCACCACAGCTAGCCTTCCTCTCTGGGACAGTTTGGTAGAGGAAAATTGAACGAGAATGGGCAGTGACTCATTGAACTTTGCTGCCAACACAACCTCTGCATCACCAATAACTTTTTCAACACCAAGCCCCAGCACAGGGTATCACTGAAGCACCCAAGGTCCAGACACTGGCACCAGCTCAACCTCATCCTGACAAGATGTCTCAGCCTATGAAACATTAAGCTGACCCACACCTACAGTGGTGCTTGAAAGTTTGTGAACCCTTTAGAATTTTCTATATTTCTGCATAAATATGACCTAAAACATCATCAGATTTTCACACAAGTCCTAAAAGTAGATAAAGAGAACCCAGTTAAACAAATGAGACAAAAATATTATACTTGGTCATTTATTTATTGAGGAAGATGATCCAATATTACAGATCTGTGAGTGGCAAAAGTATGTGAACCTTTGCTTTCAGTATCTGGTGTGACCCCCTTGTGCAGCAATAACTGCAACTAAATGTTTGCGGTAACTGTTGATCAGTCCTGCACACTGGCTTGGAGGAATTTTAGCCCATTCCTCCGTACAGAACAGCTTCAACTCTGGGTTGGCGGGTTTCCTCACATGAACTGCTCGCTTCAGGTCCTTCCACAACATTTCCATTGGATTAAGGTCAGGACTTTGACTTGGCTATTCCAAAACATTAACTGTATTCTTCTTTAACCATTCTTTGGTAGAACGACTTGTGTGCTTAGGGTCATTGTCTTGCTGCATGACCCACCTTCTCTTGAGATTCAGTTCATGGACAGATGTCCTGACATTTTCCTTTAGAATTCACTGGTATAATTCAGAATTCATTGTTCCATCAATGATGGCAAGCCGTCCTGGCGCAGATGCAGCAAAACAGGCCCAAACCATGATACTACCACCACCATGTTTCACAGATGGGATAAGGTTCTTATGCTGGAATGCAGTGTTTTCCTTTCTCCAAACATAACGCTTCTCATTTAAACCAAAAAGTTCAATTTTGGTCCCATCCGTCCACAAAACATTTTTCCAATAGCCTTCTGGCTTGTCCACACGATCTTTAGCAAACTGCAGATGAGCAGCAATGTTCTTTTTGGAGAGCAGTGGCTTTCTCCTTGCAACCCTGCCATGCACATCATTGTTGTTCAGTGTTCTCCTGATGGTGGACTCATGAACATTAACATTAGCCAATGTGAGAGAGGCCTTCAGTTGATTAGAAGTTACCCTGGGGTCCTTTGTGACCTCTCCGACTATTACACGCCTTGCTCTTGGAGTGAGCTTTGTTGGTCGACCACTCCTGAGGAGGGTAACAATGGTCTTGAATTTCCTCCATTTGTACACAATCTGTCTGACTGTGGATTGGTGGAGTCCAAACTCTTTAGAGATGGTTTTGTAACCTTTTCCAGCCTGATGAGCATCAACAATGCTTTTTCTGAGGTCCTCAGAAATCTCCTTTGTTTGTGCTATGATACACTTCCACAAACATGTGTTATGAAGATCAGACTTTGATAGATCCCTGTTCTTTAAATAAAACAGGGTGCCCACTCACACCTGATTGTCATCCCATTGATTGAAAACACCTGACTCTAATTTAGCTTCAAATTAACTGCTAATCCTAGAGGTTCACATACTTTTGCCACTCACCGATCTGTAATATTGGATCATTTTCCTCAATAAATAAATGACCAAGTATACTATTTTTGTCTCATTTGTTTAACTGGGTTCTCTTTATCTACTTTTAGGACTTGTGTGAAAATCTGATGATGTTTTAGGTCATATTTATGCAAAAATATAGAAAATTCCAAAGGGTTCACAAACTTTCAAGCACCACTGTACCAGAGTGCTGACTGCGACACTGATCATTCCCTTGTGTGCAGCAAGGTGAAGCTACAGCCGCGGAGATTTCATCACTCCAAGGAGGAGGGTAGGCCACGCACTGACACCACTAAGACTTGTGAGCCCCCCAAAAGTGGAAGAATTTATTTATGCCCTTGAGGAAGCATTAGCTGGTCCCCTGATGCAGACACTAGCTAGAGATGGGAGTACCTGTGGGACACCATTTACAACACTGCGATGTTGACATTTGGGAAGATGATTACCAAGTCTGTTGACTAGTTCGAAGCAAAATCTGTGGAGCTGCTACATCTGATTGAGGAGAAGAGACGTGCACTGGCAGCATACAGTGTTGCTTGAAAGTTTGTGAACCCTTTAGAATTTTCTATATTTCTGAATAAATATGACCTAAAACATCATCAGATTTTCACACAAGTCCTAAAAGTAGATAAAGAGAACCCAGTTAAACAAATGAGAGAAAAATATTATACTTGGTCATTTATTTATTGAGGAAAATGATCCAATATTACATATCTGTGAGTGGCAAAAGTATGTGAACCTCTAGGATTAGCAGTTAATTTGAAGGTGAAATTAGAGTCAGGTGTTTTCAATCAATGGGATGACAATCAGGTGTGAGTGGGCACCCTGTTTTATTTAAAGAACAGGGATCTATCAAAGTCTGATCTTCACAACACGTTTGTGGAAGTGTGTCATGGCACAAAGGAGATTTCTGAGGACTGCAGAAAAGTGTTTTTGATGCTCATCAGGCTGGAAAAGGTTACAAAACCATCTCTCAAGAGTTTGGACTCCACCAATCCACAGTCAGACAGATTGTGTACAAATGGAGGAAATTCAAGACCATTGTTACCCTCCCCAGGAGTGGTCGACCAACAAAGATCACTCCAAGAGCAAGGCACGTAATAGTCAGCGAGGTCACATAGGACCCCAGGGTAACTTCTAAGCAACTGAAGGCCTCTCTCACATTGGCTAATGTTAATATTCATGAGTCCACCATCAGGAGAACACTAAACAACAATGGTGTGCATGGCAGGGTTGCAAGGAGAAAGCCACTGCTCTCCAAAAAGAACATTGCTGCTCGTCTGCAGTTTGCTAAAGATCACATGGACAAGCCAGAAGGCTACTGGAAAAATGTTTTGTGGATGGATGAGACCAAAATAGAACTTTCTGGTTTAAATGAGAAGCGTTATGTTTGGAGAAAGGAAAACACTGCATTCCAGCATAAGGACCTTATCCCATCTGTGAAACATGGTGGTGGTAGTATCATGGTTTGGGCCTGTTTTGCTGCATCTGGGCCAGGACGGCTTGCCATCATTGATGGAACAATGAATTCTGAATTACACCAGCGAATTCGAAAGGAAAATGTCAGGACATCTGTCCATGAACTGAATCTCAAGAGAAGGTGGGTCATGCAGCAAGACAATGACCCTAAGCACACACAAGTCATTCTACCAAAGAATGGTTAAAGAAGAATAAAGTTAATGTTTTGGAATGGCCAAGTCAAACTTCTGACCTTAATCCAATCAAAATGTTGTGGAAGGACCTGAAGTGAGCAGTTCATGTGAGGAAACCCACCAACATCCCAGAGCTGAAGCTGTTCTGTATGGAGGAATGGGCTAAAATTCCTCCAAGCCGGTGTTCAGGACTGATCAACAGTTATCGGAAATGTTTAGTTGCAGTTATTGCTGCACAAGGGGGTCACACCAGATGCTGAAAGCAAAGGTTCACATACTTTTGCCACTCACAGACATGTAATATTGGATCATTTCCCTCAATAAATAAATGACCAAATAAGATATTTTTGTCTCAGTTGTTAATTGGGTTCTATTTATTTACTTTTAGGACTTGTGTGAAAATCTGATTTTTTAAGTCATATTTATGCAGAAATATAGAAAATTCTAAAGGGTTCACAAACTTTCAAGCACCACTGTACAAGTCCACCCCCAGTGCGAAGAACTTGCAGTCACTCACGACAGCTCAGAGTAAAATTCAGCAGGCTGCCAGGTGGTGTGTCAATGAATACTGACTCCATCTTTCCTCCAAGATCCAGACAGCAGCAGACACTGGTAACATCAGAGGGATGTATGATGGGATCAAGCAGGCCATAGGCCCAATGCAGAATAAAACAGCCCCACTCAAGTCCTCCACAGGAAAGGTCATCAAGGATTGGACTCAACAGATGGAACGCTGGGTCAAGCACGATTCAGAGTTGTATGCTGGAGAGACTGTTGTTACAGAGGCAGCCCTCAATGGTGTTGCTTCATTGTCTGTTATGAAGGAACTGGATGCTGAACCCACCCTTGAGGAACTCCATGAAGCACTTGCATCTGGCAAAGCACCCGGAAAAGATGGCATTCCTCCAGAGGTCCTCAAGTGTGCCAAGGGCACCCTCAGCAAAGAACTATATGATCTCCTCTGCCACTGCTGGCAAGGAGGCACGGTGCCTCAAGATATGAGGGATTCAAATATAGTCACTCTATATGAGAACAAGGGTGATAGGAGCAATTGTAACAACTATCATGGAATTTCGCTTCTCAGCATCGTGGGGAAGCTCTCTGCTAGAGTCGTTTTGAAGAGGCTGCAGGTCCTTGCTGACAAATTCTACCCCAAATCTCAGTGCGGGTTCAGAGCTGAGCGATCCACCATCAACATGGTCTTCTCCATCAGGCAACTGCAAGATAAGTGCAGAGAACATAAGAAACCTCTGTATGTGGCCTTCATTGACCTGACCAAGGCATTTGACCTTGTGAGCAGAAAAGGCCTGTTCGTCATCCTGGCCAAGATCGGCTGCCCTTCAACCCTGTTCAGCATTGTCAAGTCCTTCCATGAGGACATGAAGGGGATCATCATCTATGCCAGCTCCACATCTGCACCATTTGACATCCGCAGTGGAGTGAAGCAGGGTTGTGTGCTTGCGCTGATGCTGTTCAGCATTTTCTTTGCAGTCCTGCTCAAGCACGCTTTTGGAACAGCCACAGAAGGCATCTATCTCTGCACAAGATCTGATGGAAACCTCTTCAACCTCTCCAGGCTCAGAGTGAAGACCAAAGTGCAGACCAGATGTCTCAGAGACTTTCTGTTTGCTGATGATGCAGCTGTTGCCACTCACTCCCACAGCAGGAACTACAATCTCTGATGTCCCGCTTCACTGATGCCTGCAGAGAATCTGGCCTCACAATCAGCCTGAAGAAGACACAGGTGATGGGTCAAGACATTGAACAGCCACCATCCATTAGCATTGTTGACTATGAAATGGAAGTCGTCTATGATTTTGTGTACTTAGGGTCAGCAATTTCGGACAACCTGCTACTTGAAAATGAGATCAACAGACGTATTGAAAAAGCGACCACAACCTTTTCTCGACTAACAAAGAGAGTCTGGTCAAATGGCCGACTGACAGAGCACACCAAAATCCAGGTTTACCCAGCTTGTGCTTGGAGTGCCTTCCTCTATGGCAGTGAGACATGGACCCTGCATTCAAAGCAAGAGCAGAGGCTGAACTCTTTCCACATGCGCTGTTTGAGACATATCCTGAGCATCACCTGGAAAGACAGGGTCACCAACAACACAGTACTGGAGAGGACACATACCACCTCCATGTTCACTCTTCTCAAACAGAGGTGCCTGCGCTGGTTGGGTCATGTCTCTCATGTGGAAGATGGTCGGATCCCCAAAGACCTCCTGTTTGGTGAGCTAACATCTGGAAAAAGGCCAAAAGGACAGCCCCAGCTGTGCTACAAGGACATTTGCAAGCATGACCTCAAGGCTGCTGCCATCAGCACCAGTACCTGGCAGCTGCTTGCCTCAGACAGAAGCACCTGGAAACAGGTGGTCCGCAAGGGCCTCATCAACAAATGAGACCACACTGAGGCGCCAAGCAGATGACAAGAGGTCTCACAGAAAGTCCTGCTCCCAAGACACCAGTTCTGCTCCCACCTTTTGCTGCATGAGATGCGGCAGGGTCTGCCACTCTCGCATTGGACTTTATAGCTACAGCAGACACTGCTCAGAAACATCCACTGGTGCATATCCATAATTCCTCGGAATTGACAGCTGCCTATTACTATTCCAATTCAATTTAAAGGTACTACTAGCACTGTTTTTGCCATCTAAACTGGTCCTATTGCAAGAGGATAGTGATAACCACAGCAGTGTTTTTTATACAACCCCGATTCCAAAAAAGTTGGGACAAAGTACAAATTGTAAATAAAAACGGAATGCAATGATGTGGAAGTTTCAAAATTCCATATTTTATTCAGAATAGAACATAGATGACATATCAAATCTTTAAACTGAGAAAATGTATCATTTAAAGAGAAAAAATAGATGATTTTAAATTTCATGACAACAACACATCTCAAAAAAGTTGGGACAAGGCCATGTTTACCACTGTGAGACATCCCCTTTTCTCTTTACAACAGTCTGTAAACGTCTGGGGACTGAGGAGACAAATTGCTCAAGTTTAGGGATAGGAATGTTAACTCATTCTTGTCTAATGTAGGATTCTAGTTGCTCAACTGTCTTAGGTCTTTTGTGTCGTATCTTCCGTTTTATAATGCGCCAAATGTTTTCTATGGGTGAAAAATCTGGACTGCAGGCTGTCCAGTTCAGTACCTGGACCCTTCTTCTACGCAGCCATGATGCTGTAATTGATGCAGTATGTGGTTTGGCATTGTCATGTTGGAAAATGCAAGGTCTTCCCTGAAAGAGACACCATCTGGATGGGAGCATATGTTGCTCTAGAACCTGGATATACCTTTCAGCATTGATGGTGTCTTTCCAGATGTGTAAGCTGCCCATGCCACATGCACTAATGCAACCCCATACCATCAGAGATGCAGGCTTCTGAACTGAGCGCTGATAACAACTTGGGTCGTCCTTCTCCTCTTTAGTCTGAATGACATGGCGTCCCTGATTTCCATAAAGAACTTCAAATTTTGATTCGTCTGACCACAGAACAGTTTTCCACTTTGCCACAGTCCATTTTAAATGAGCCTTGGCCCAGAGAAGACGTCTGCGCTTCTGGATCATGTTTAGATACGGCTTCTTCTTTGAACTATAGAGTTTTAGCTGGCAACGCCGGATGGCATGGTGAATTGTGTTCACAGATAATGTTCTCAGGAAATATTCCTGAGCCCATTTTGTGATTTCCAATACAGAAGCATGCCTGTATGTGATGCAGTGCCGTCTAAGGGCCCGAAGATCATGGGCACCCAGTATGGTTTTCTGGCCTTGACCCTTACGCACAGAGATTCTTCCAGATTCTCTGAATCTTTTGATGATATTATGCACTGTAGATGACGATATGTTCAAACTCTTTGCAATTTTACACTGTCGAACTCCTTTCTGATATTGCTCCACTATTTGTCGGCGCAGAATTACGGGGATTGGTGATCCTCTTCCCATCTTTACTTCTGAGAGCCGCTGCCACTCCAAGATGCTCTTTTTATACCCAGTCATGTTAATGACCTATTGCCAATTGACCTAATGAGTTGCACTTTGGTCCTCCAGCTGTTCCTTTTTTGTACCTTTAACTTTTCCAGCCTCTCATTGCCCCTGTCCCAACTTTTTTGAGATGTGTTGCTGTCATGAAATTTCAAATGAGCCAATATCTCATCTCATTATCTCTAGCCGCTTTATCCTGTTCTACAGGGTCGTAGGCAAGCTGGAGCCTATCCCAGCTGACTACGGGCGAAAGGCGGAGTACACCCTGGACAAGTCGCCAGGTCATCGCAGGGCTGACACATAGACACAGACAACCATTCACACTCACATTCACACCTACGGTCAATTTAGAGTCACCAGTTAACCTAACCTGCATGTCTTTGGACTGTGGGGGAAACCGGAGCACCCGGAGGAAACCCACGCGGACAAGGGGAGAACATGCAAACTCCACACAGAAAGGCTCTCGCCGGCCACGGGGCTCGAACCCGGACCTTCTTGCTGTGAGGTGACATGGCTAACCACTACACCACCGTGCCGCCCATGAGCCAATATTTGGCATGAAATTTCAAAATGTCTCACTTTCGACATTTGATATGTTGTCTATGTTCTATTGTGAATACAATATCAGTTTTTGAGATTTGTAAATTATTGCATTCCATTTTTATTTACAATTTGTACTTTGTCCCAACTTTTTTGGAATCGGGGTTGTACTTTTCCTCATTAAATCCATTTGGTTCAGGTGATCACCTAATCAGTACTTCATTAAGTAAAATGAGGTGTGGTTGTGTTGGAATTCCAGCACAGAAACTGGAATGAAATGGCTGCCATACACAGAAATGTTAACTTAAGAATAAAATGAAGTGGTCTCTTAATTTTTATATACATCTATCTCTCTCTCTCTCTCTCTCTCTCTCTCTCTCACACACACACACACACACACACACACACACATTTGCACTTCTAACCTTGCCTCAGTCCTCGCTATTGTTTGTAACTCTTCATTATTCATGAGGGAAATATAGATCTGCCAATTTACCTACCAGCATGTTTTTGGGAAGGTGGGAGAACACCCATACAGACACGGCTAATGCCTGCACATAAATTCAAAACAGTAATCCGAGCTCTGGATCAAACTTGGCACCCTGGAGTTTTGAGGTGGCAATGCTACCTGTGGTACCACGATGTTGCCTGTTTGTTATTGCAGATTATTAGTATCATTATTACAGCTCTCCTTGACAGGGTGCACAGGGTGGAAAGCAGAGCTAAATCAGATTAACCGAATCAGAATGGCAATCAGAAATTTGTTCTTGTCTACAGCGTATTTCTCTCTTTCCTCAGCACCTACCATTACAGAGATGTGCAGAATGCGCAGCTCCTCCTCTGCTACAGTGTCGCTACCTGGGTCTTCAGTAGTGTCCACGCCCGCAGCATTCTGATTGCCATCCTGATGGTGGATGTGGAAAAGCAGTGTCCCATTTTCCAGCCACTGCTGCCTCCAGCGCACCAAGGCTATGTCCTCCGAGCTCCCAGAAATCTCTGCAAAAACACAAACATATTGCTGCTCTTAATTATTTCTGCACAGTAGATAGATTGCAGTTTCCTACACAGCCAGCCCAAAACACTTTACATGGTACTAATAATGGAAAAAAATGGTCATGGAGAATGAAAGGTCAACTGCAACT
Organism: Neoarius graeffei; assembly: GCF_027579695.1. NCBI lineage: Eukaryota > Metazoa > Chordata > Actinopteri > Siluriformes > Ariidae > Neoarius > Neoarius graeffei. The sequence continues at coordinate 35,578,707 of NC_083569.1, forward strand.
AGAGGTAAAAAAAAAAAAAAAATGTTGTAGAAGATTACAGATAGCTCCAAGTTTTGTACTGAGATTATTAGCCATTAACTGCTCAGTAAATAATCAAAAGAACTTTTAAATCTATCCTCAGGAAACTAGTGCCATAAAGGCATTATAGGCTTGTTCTCTATTCAACTCTATTAGCCCCTTGGCCGCCACCCATAATTAATTGTAATGTGCCAGGCATATAGGACAAAAATAGGTCAAAATTGGGATATTTTGATAATCTTTCTCTAACTTGTTCAGAACTTTACATTTTTAATATTTGGATAGAAAAATCACAAAAACACTTGTAGAGTAAAAATAACTTTAGTAATCAAAAACAAATTCAAAAACATCCAAAAAAACCAAGACAACATGTCTCGTCAATGAGAACCTGTCCATAAACATGAATTACTACTACTTGAAAGCACAATGTACACCAAGGGTCCATGTATTCTAAGTAACTAGGTACTATTTTTATGATGGTCTTTGGTATGACCCGACCATGAATAGAACTCGCAATCTCCCAATCAAGAGGTGGACATGCTAACTACTAGGCCAACTTGCGTTAATGTGCCACTGTGAAGTGAAAGTAATGAGACATGTAAGGTACATAAAAGGAGATGTTTATGACAAGTACCGTACATTATAAGGCACAGTGGTAAAAGATTTCATGACGTACGTGACTCGTACAAGGGCATTGAAGAGGTTATCAAATCTTAATCAAGTATTAATAACTGTAATAACATCTGTATGTGATGATTTCACTGAAGTCAATGTTTGTGTGATGCAAATATATAATGTAGTCTCCTGTTGATACACCGTAAATTGTGTTACATGCCTGTTGCACTTTAGCTTAAACAAATCTCACACAAATTCACTATTAGATACGCATGCTCCTACAAACCTTGATCAGCAACATGGCAAACTACATTATTCTTGGACCGAAGATCTACAACCTTCACTAAGAGTTATTGGAGCAAGGAGTGATAAATCTAAATTCCACAGAGATCTCGAAGACTGAAGGCATTTGGATCCTTCAAAGCACTTAAAATATGGGCAGGAATCCTGAGTGCTGTCTGGTCTGACAAAGAAAAAAAATGGCTGTAAATATAACATGGTAAAGGTACAAGGCATATAATTATAAAGCATTAGGAGGCACAAGGTAATAGTTCTCCATGTAGAAGGGGGTTCTGCAGTCAGAGAGGGCATGGACATCTTTATGCCTTAGCTAAATCTTGCTGAATAACGGCACACAGTGTGTGTTGTTAGAAGAGCATGCTTTCAACACAAAATGTGAAAACTGAACTGTGATTAAACTGGAGATGTGAAGAATGCAACAGATTTAAAACCATTGTACATAATCTGAAATAGCACATATGATCCTGTTCTAGATAGCACTTATCTAGAAAGGCTTTGAAGCATATGTTGTCATTTATGAAGGCAGTATGTGTAAAATTTGCGTATCTGTTTGGGTTTTGTGTAATAACTGACAATAATTACAGTATAATAATTATTGTGTGATTCATGAAATGAAGAAATCTGTCTCACTCACACTTTTTTGTTCAGAACCATAACTGTTTTACACCCCTACTTGGGTACTGAAAAACTCCTTGGTACCGGTAAGTCAGGCTTTTCAAAATGACTCAAGCTCGCGCTCAACCAATGCAAATGAAGACACTCATGCATGCTTGCTCTTCCCCTCCCCACACTCCCACAGGCCTGTTTTGCTGTGACACTTTTATTAATGATGGTACATATGGGGGAAATGTTCAAACAAAGCCAAACAATTACTGCTGCAAACAATTACTGTTCTTCTGTTTGGTCCTTGCTTATCCATGCTGCATTCACAGATTTCTCTGAAATTTGCAAATTAGTCGAATGTCTGTTGGATTTTCTTATTCTGCTGACAAAGTATTATTTCATAAAAGAATATATGACTTAATTAAAGCTGATTTTAAAATCCAATGCAACATTTCATTACAAATACATCTCTCAAATTACAAATTTGTGTCTCGCTCTAAATGTCAATATCATACTGTAAAACTTCTAGCAATCAGACATTCAGGAAGAACATGATGTGGCCAGACAGAGTAATTTATGGATATTTTCATGCAGCTTTGTATAACACAGATAGCTTATTTCAATGTCTCAGTGTGCATTTATGTACTGTACTAAAAATCGTCTACAGGAACAACATGCAGGGCTGAACGGCCTAATTTTTTAAACCGTGATTAGGATCATATGGTGGCACATCAATGTAAAAACTAGAGATTGCTAAAACACGTCTGTAAAATGTCCCTATTTCACTTATGTAAATATCTTACTTGCATCTTGGATATTTACACATGCAAAATTTTAAAACATGCATGATTATATTTTTGCCAAAGTAACAGAAATTCCAATACAACAAAAATGTTTTCGCAAGAACAAACATCTCTACATTTAAAAAAGCATTCACATTTGAGAGATGGCTTTATTACAAATTACATTTTCCTCATTTAGACAATGAAGCAGTTGAAGGTTAAGGGCCTTGCTCCAGAAGTGGCAACTTGGCAGTGTTGGGACTTGAACACACAACCTTCCTATCAGTATTTCAACAGTTTAAACACTGAGCTACAACTGCCCATATTCTGCCTAATTAAGGCTAATTAACTGCTTACAAGCTGTACAGCTTTTAGGCTAAAAGCAGAAACATTTCATTATTTCATACTGACCACTATGACAATTTAATGTTCTATGTCACAATCAGAGCAGGATGTCCATCCCATCCAGTCCATGGTGATCATATACACCACCCAATGGGTCACTGTGCCTTTCCTCCAAGGCACAAGTATTGCTCTGAGGATTGGGTGTCTGCCATCCACTGTAAATAACTGTACAGCAAACATGCCACTCAGTTTGGCACAATCCGCAGGCTCACCTTCATTTTGGCACTGAAGGTCAATTGAGACCGATTCTCAAAGTTGGGTGATACAACCTTGGGCAGAAATCTTAAATTCAACCACAAGGTGACCTCACCATGGATAGTTCTGACAAGATTATTCCTAAAATTATAGAACACTTTTAGCCAATGTGATTGCTCGCAAAATGCTGTTTAAAGAGATACCAAGACAGCAATGTGTAAAGGTTCAAAAAGGAGGCCATGAAGGAGCAAAGGGAAGGTCCCACACCAGGCAGATGTAGGTGCATTTCCCCTTTTAGAAAGGAAATAATAAGGCTAAGGAGATGCTATCCATGGTGCTGTTCTGTGTAGTGTTTGTTGCCACAATCACTTTTGAAGTAGATGGTGACTGTCCAGAAGTCCCTGAAGAAAAGAGAGTATCTTAAATGTCATAGGCAAGGGTCGGAGGTGGAACGTAGAATATCAACTTTATTTTCTACAAGAACGACCCAAAAAGTGAATTCAATCTTCCTGGTGTCTAATTTGTACTGTAAAATTTAATAAAACGGTTAAAATATACTGGTTTGCGCAAGTTCCGAAGGTTTGTTTACATCTCACTCACACGCACTTTTACCGCCGGGGGCAGTCGTCGTGACATCATTCAAGGCAAACAGACTGTGAGGAGTTCTGTGTTTACTTGCGAACCGAGCACACATGTATGGACTTTGGTCATGAGAGGTTGTGTAAAATGTCTGAAAGCGATTTTGAAGTAGGAAATCTCCAAATTAAATATTGAGAGGTGAAACCATATATGTATGAACCTATGGCCATTGGGAAGCCATAGTGGATATAAGTAACGATTACTTGACAGTGCGTCGGTAGGCCACATTAGCCTGCCATCCACGGTATTTCCCAGTGTCAATATATCGGGCCTGATATTTCATCTCGTCTATCAATGATTTTTTTTTTCAACTACCAAGCATTTAAATGAAAAAGGTAAAAGGTAAAAATGTTTACCTTCAATCTTTTCCTTTTTGCTTGAGCGTTGCTGGTCCGTTTCTTCTTTGACTGCTTGATTTTGTGCTCGAATTTTGTCGGAACAGAGTCAGGCTTGAGCCTTCTCTGTCCGACACTGACACCTAAACTCTCCAACAGATGGGGATTCTTCAAAAGTGAATAGTCATCGAAGTGATCGGAGCACAGAGTGGCGTATTTACCCGACTGCCAACCCTCTCGCTTCACGCACACAATCCACTCTCTCTGCCTCTTCCGGAAAAAGCCAACCCTCTCGCTTCACGCACACAATCCACTCTCTCCGCCTCTTCCGGAAAAAGCCAACCATCTCACTTCATGCGCACAATCCACTCTCTCCGCCTCTTCTCCTCTTTCGGAAAAAGCCAACCCTCTCGCTTCACACACACAATCCACTCTCTCCGCCTCTTCTTCTCTTTCGGAAAAAGCCAACCCTCTCGCTTCACGCACACAATCCACTCTCTCCACCTCTTCTGGAAAAAGCCAACCATCTCACTTCATGCGCACAATCCACTCTCTCCACCTCTTCCCTTTCGGAAAAAGCCAACCCTCTCGCGTCACACGCACAATCCACTCTCTCCGCCTCTTCCGGAAAAAGCCAACCCTCTTGCTTCACGCGCACAATCCACTCTCTGCCTCTTTCGGAAAAAGCCAACCCTCTCGCTTCACACGCACAATCCACTCTCTCTGCCTCTTCTCCTCTCTTGGAAAAAGGTAAAAACTTCTTCATGAACCGGTCCCGTTGTTACAGTTCACTGCACAACAATAAGGCATAGCTTTTCTTTGGAAATTCCCGAACACACGTCTGCACTCAAATCGAACGGCAATGCAAGTAAACGGAAGTGGATTCAACTCAAGTGGTTTGTTTGTCTTGAATGACGTCACGCGCCAAGTGGTCACGAAAATCGCCAAACAGAAATTAGCCGTGATCCGTGCTAACTTATTTTAATTATTACTTATTAACAATACTTCTTGGAACCAGAAGAAAATTACAGAGGGTTTTTTAACATATAAAGTTTCAAATGTGCATAAATTGAAAACTGTTGTCTATGATCTTTAAGAATCAAGCAATGTACTGGGTACATGAGGAAAATAATATGCAGACCACAGAGTTCAAAAGCAGTTAGTACAGTCCAGTACTCTAACAGAGATTGCTAAACAATGATTTTGTGATTCTATGAATGCTTGAAGCTCCTGACAGTGGCACACCGATTTTGGGCCAAATCATCCTGGTAAAATTGATGATGCCATCAACTTTTACAAGAGCTCCTGGACCAAAGCAATTCTCCACCACTATGTTTTATAGTTTGATGGGCAGGAGGTTCCCTTGTATTCCGTTTCATGATCATCTGACCACAAGACAGGATTACAGTTATTGTTCAGGAGCTACATTTTGTGAGTTGCTCACTAGAAGAAAAGCTTCTTTCTCGTAACCCTTCCAAACAGCGTGTTATGAAGGTGGCATGGTAGAAATTTTGAAACATTGCAACCACAGGAATTAGATAAACTGTGCAATTCTCAATATGCTATCTTTTGCCTCTTCTTTGTTTTATACTCAGCATCCTCCTACACATCCACCTGTCAAATTTTCAACAACTTTTCCAAACAAAATGTTGCTACTAATTACGCCACAGTACCAGTTAAAAGTTTAAAACACACCTACTCATTCATAGGTTTTTCTGTATTTTGACTATTTTCTGTATTGTAGAACAATACTGTAGACATCAAAACTATGAAAATTTATGAGACATATGGAATCATATGGTAAACAAAAAAGTGTTAAAAAACAAATAAAAAAATTGTTTCATATTTTAGATTCTTTAAAGTAGCCACCATTTACCTTGATGGCACTTTGCAGACTATCGACATCATCAGCTTCATGAGGTAGTCACCTGGAATGCTTTTCAGTTAACAGGTGTGCCTCGTCAAAAGTTAATTAGTGCTATTTATTTATTTATTTATTTATTTATTTATATTTTACATAACTTTATCCATAGCATATATATAAAACTCACATGGAAAGGGTTAGCACAACAGAGCTTGGCTCCAAATTAAGTGCACCCTAACAAAAAACAAAAATAAACAAACAAATAACATGTAAATCGATCATTAGAATTATGATAATTTCGGATAGGTAGAAAAGTGAAATCATGATATATGTTTAAACAGTTGAATAATAATAACTAACATACACTAAAGGCAGATAACTAAGAAATAGTTTGATATATCTAAAATTAAATTGTATTTCATTTGTAGCAGTTTATTAGTAAGAATGTCAGGAGTATACAAAAGGATTTAGGAAAAAACAAAACAAAAAACTAGTAGTTCATGAAGGTTCATTGTCACAAAAAATATCACGTGGTGAGCAGCACTTGGGGTAGATAGACTTCCATGTGATGACATTGTTAACATCAAAATATTCATCCACAGCAGAGGAGTAATGTTGCATTACATAATTCTTGAACTGATTGACTGAAGTAGAAGAGCAGATTGTAGTTGGCAGGTTGTTCCACAATTTTGGAATACGGTTATAGTAACTTGTCTGGAAGAGTTTAGTTCGGCATTGAGGAGTCTGAAAGTCCAAGGCAGAATAATTTCGCGTAGGTCTGATTGTTTTCTCCTTGATATATTTCTTGATTGGAACGTCATAGACCCCAGTGCGACATTTAAAGTAGAAGACAAGATCATTTACTTCATGCCAGAGGTGATAGGTTAACTCTCTCCAGCTGTTCACAGTAGCTTAGTTTGTCTTCCCAGTGAAGGTTTATGATGTACTTTGTAGAACGACGCTGAAGGCTTTCTAACCGGCATATATTTCACAACTTGTTGGGGGGCCCATACTTCACTTGCATACCCCACATGAGGTCTAACGAAGGTAAGATAGAAGAGTCTTGTTTGGATGTTGAACGACCTGCAAGTATGTCTGCGGAGAAAACCTAACATTTTGTAGCCTTTACCCAAGATGTTACTGATATGGGTGTTCCAATTTAAATCCTTCGTAACAGTAACTCCCAGGTCTTTTTGAGAGTCACAGTGTTGCAAAATACTCTGGCCAATTTTGTAGCTGTGTATAATTGGTTTTCTCTTACGCGAGATTGTAAGGACTTGACATTTGGATGTGTTGAAATTTAGCTGCCAGGAACTACTCCAGCTATGTAGATTATCTAGATCTTGTTGAAGGGAACAAGTGCCTTGCTAATGCACGTTGGCTCAAACAGTAAATAATAAACATACAGTAAACAGCCCAAATTGACAACAATATAAATTATGTGAAGAACCGCTCAACTAAATAAAGAGAAAAGATATCCATCATTACTTTAAGACATGAAGTGTCTTATTTACAACTCCAAATCAGAAAAAGTTGGGATGGGATGTTGAAATTGACATTAAAACTGAAAACAATGATTTGTAAATAATATTTGACCTGTATTGCACTCAAAACAATACAGTAGCACATTATTTGATGTTTTACCTCATTTGCCTTATTGTTTGTTTTTCAAAATGAGCACTTATTTCAATTTTTATTCTTGCAACACATTTAAAAAAAAAAAGTTAGTACGGTGAAGAATTCACTGAATTCAGAAAGACCATAGAGATGGACTTTCGGTTGGCCTCACGGAAGTTCTGGCAAACCGTTCGGCAACTCAGGAAGGGGAAGTAGGGCTTGCCTCAGGCTGTGCGCAGCTGGGGAGGTGAACAGCTGACCCGAACTGGGGATATCGTTGGGCCGTGGAAGGAACACTTTGAGGAACTCCTGAACCTATCCTACATGTCCTCCATGGAGGAGGCGGAGTCTGAGCACTCGGGGGAAGTTTCACCCATATCTCTGCCAGAAGTCACTGAGGTAGCCAAGAAGCTCCTTGGTGGCAAGGTGCCAAGGGTGGATGAGATTCACCCCGAGATGCTGAAGGCTCTGGACATTGTTGGGCTGTCTTGGCTGACACGCCTCTTCAATGTCACGTGGAGGTTGGGAACAGTGCCTGTGGAGCGGCAGACCAGGATGGTGATTCCTCTTTTTAAAAATGGGGACCAGAGAGTGTGCTCCAATCACAGGGGTATCACACTGCTCAGCCTCCCCAGGAAAGTTTATTCCAGGGTTCTGGAAAGGAGGCTCCAACCAACTGTTGAACATTCGATTCAGGAGGAGCAATGTGGATTCCATCCTGGCCGTGGAACGGTGGACCAGCTCTTTACCCTGGCAGGATTGTTGGGGGGGGGGGGGGGGGGTTCATGGGAGTATGACCGGCCAGTTTTATAGATTTGGAAAAGGCTTACAAACATTTCCCCTGAGGGCTCTTGTGGGTGGCACTGAAGGAGCATGGGGTATTGGGGTCATTGCTACGAGCCATCCGGTCCTTGTACAGCCAAAGTGTGAGCAGTGTCTGTATTCTCGGCACAAAGCAAACACACTTCCAGTGGATGTTGGACTCCACCAAGGTTGCTCCTTGTCGCCAATCCTGTTTGTGATATTCATGAATGGGATCACATGCAAAATACATACTTCTAGCTGCTATTAGCTCATGTATGACTCGATTTTGTCAAATAACTTTATATAATAGCTGTGCAATATACACTATGGAATACACACAATACAGAATATGTATAAATATACACGGTGTTTCAAAAAATGTGATATTTCACAATCTCATAACTTTGCCAATTCTCATTCAATTGATCTCAAATTTTAACAGCATGTGTGGAAACAGGTCAAAATTTTATGTTTGATGTTTTTTTTTGTTTGTTTTGCAGTGTGTTTGGCAGGAGCTGGACTAACGACTTGATGTGTGCCGTGTCTCAGGCGGCGCGAATATTGAAAATTTGTGAAATTGTTAATGGAATCCACATATCTTTGAATTTCTCATTCAAATTTTGAGGAATAAATCTTATATTGCAGGGCAGCACGGTGGTGTAGTGGTTAGCGCTGTCGCCTCACAGCAAGAAGGTCCGGGTTCGAGCCCCGTGGCCGACGAGGGCCTTTCTGCGTGGAGTTTGCATGTTCTGTCTGTGTGGGTTTCCTCCGGGTGCTCCGGTTTCCCCCACAGTCCAAAGACATGCAGGTTAGGTTAACTGGTGACTCTAAATTGACCGTAGGTATGAATGTGAGTGTGAATGGTTGTCTGTGTCTATGTGTCAGCCCTGTGATGACCTGGTGACTTGTCCAGGGTGTACCCCACCTTTCGCCCGTAGTCAGCTGGGATAGGCTCCAGCTTGCCTGCGACCCTGTAGAAGGATAAAGCAGCTAGAGATAATGAGATGAGAATATATATTGCACTGTAATGAATGAAAATTGACATATGTAGTGCACTGTAATGAAGTTGCATGAAAAGTTACAATAACAATAGAAATGTTCTATCTCTCATTCTCATATATATATGAGAGAGAGAGAGAGAGAGAGAGAGAGTGGGCAGCATGGTGGTGTAGTGGTTAGCACTGTTGCCTCACAGCAAGAAGGTCCGGGGGTCGAGCCCAGTGGCCAGCGAGGGCCTTTTTGTGTGGAGTTTACATGGTCTGCATGGGTTTCCTCCGGGTGCTCTGGTTTTGTCCAAAGACATGCAGATTAGGCTAATTGATGGCTCTAAATTGAGTGTGAATGGTTGTTTTGTTTCTGTGTCAGCCCTGCGATAACCTGGCAACTTGTCCAGGGTGTACCCTGCCTCTCGCCCATAGTCAGGTAGGATAGGCTCCAGCTTGTCTGCAACCCTGTAGAACAGGATAAGCGGCTATAGATTATATATATAATCTTTAATTTTATGGAATTGCATGAAGAGGGGGGAGGAATGAGGGAGAAGTGGTGACGAGATCTAGTTGTTGTCCATTGTTGTTCGTTACTGTCCTGATTAAGAGCCCGAATGGCCTGAGGGAAGAAGATCCCCCTCATTCTCTCTGTGTTAGCCTTAAGGGAGCAAAAGCACTTCCCTGACCTCAACAGAGAGAACAGTCTATGGTTGGGATGGCTGAGGTCCTTCATTATCTTCCTGGCTTTGGTCCGGCATCACTTGGTGTAGATAGATTGCAGGTCAGGGAGCTTGGTAAGGATGTGTTCAGCTGATCGCACCACTACCTGGAGAGCCTTTCTGTCCTGCTTGGTGCTGTGCCCAAACCAGGTGAAGATATTTCCAGTCAAGATGTTCTCAGTGATGCAGGAGTAAAAGTTCCTCAGAACCCTCAGCAGAAGATGAAAGTCTCAGACATCTTAGATGGAACGGAGACTGATGGGCCTTCTTCACCAGGATGTTGATGTGGCAAGACCATGACAGGTTATGTGTGATGTGAACACCCAGGTACCGAAAACTATCCACTCTCTCCACTGGGGTCCTGTTGTTGTTGAGGGGCTTGTAGTTCCTCCCCTGCTTTGTGCAGAAGTCCATGATCAGCTCCTTTGTCTTACTGAGGTTTAGGAGGAGGTTGTTGTCCTGGCACCAGACCTCCAGGTTTCTGACCTCCTCCAGGTCGGCCTCCTCATTGTTATCTGAGATCAGGCCTACCACAAAAGTGTCATCAGCAAACTTGACAATGGTGGTGGAGTTTGATGAGGCTATGCAGTCGTACATGTAATACACGTTTCCACTGTGTGATGGTCCATCTCAGATGCCTCCAAGCCCAGAGAAGTCGATGGTGCTTCTGGACACAGTTAACATAAGGCTTCCTTTTTGCACAGTAAAGTTTTAACTAATATCTGTAAACGTAACTCCACATTGCAATGCTTGACAAAGAAATTGTGAGCCCATGTGCTTATACTGGATATAGACGAATGACAGTTCTTGATGCAGTGCTGTCTGAGGGATCGGAGACCACGAGTGTTCAGCTTAGGCTTATGCCCTTGCTCTTTATGCACCGAAATTCCTCCAGATTCTTTGAATCATTTACATTACAGGCATTTAGCAGATGCGCTTATCCAGAGCAATGTACAACAAGCAGTTGGGGGTTAGGTGCCTTAGCGGATGAAATATCCAAATCCCTTCATCTCTTTCTTTGAGGAATGTTGTTTTTAAACATTTAAATCATTTTCTAAGGCATTTATTGACTAACAAGAGAGCATCACCCCATCTTTGCTCCTCAAAGACTAGGCCTTTCCTGGATACTGATTTTGCACCAAATCATGATTACAATCACCTGTTGACATCACCTGTTTTAAATCACATTATTTAAATACTTTACCTCATTACTAGCCCTAACTTGCCCCTGCCCCAACTTATTTTGGAATGTACTGCAGGCTTGAAACACAGGAATGGACATATTAACCGTCTGGGTTCGAGAGCTTTGGCGGCAAAGCTCGACAGGTTTAGAAGGAGTAGGCAGTGGATTTAGATAAATATCTTTGCGAGTTTATCATACAAGCATAATAAACATATTGACAAACTTTATACTTTACACTTTCCTATGTACCCACTGCCAAATAATATAGTTTTTAAATTACCTAAATTAAATGAAACATAAAACTTGTCACCGTACTCAGTCACATTGGAGTCGAAGCACCGAGAGCCCACTTACACATTCATAAAATACTATTCAGATGGTAATAGCATGATAATCATGTTCACTCTTTCGGTTTTGATTGGTTTCTCTTTCGTGGTGGGAACACCCACCATAAACAGGATAAAATCTGTCAGGCATAGTTTAGGCTATTTGGAAATAGAACTTGTTGCGAGATGGCACATGGATTTTATGTGCTTCGAATGATTCAGGACAGCGATTCAATTTCAGGACAGCAAATCAGTTTATGATTCAATTCATGATTCAGGACAGCAATTCAATTCAATCTTGAGAACTGATCATCAGCCTCGATCCAGCCAAAGATCAGCTGAGTAAGTGTAAATATTTCTTCTATTTATTATGAGCAGATTGGTTGATATGCGTGTGCTGTAGTGCATACACAGGAAAAATGATTGAGCAATTTTTCCCAGAGTTAAAAGTATTTTCCTCAAAAATGGTTAATTTTGCTCTATTTTGAGTTTAGAGAGTAAAATTTGGAGTTGGAGTGGGAGCAAAATTACAGAGTAGGTTATGGCTCTGAACTGAGTAAAATAGTACAAGAGTTAATTTAAGACAATGAACAGAGTCAAATACCAGATAAATGAAGCTGTTGTAAAAAGCAGTTTTAGAATGGTGTTGGAATGTGTGAAAAAATATGACCTTACCCATTATGACTTGACCTGATTGGATTAAATGTTGGCAGTGGGAGGGGTTTTCATTCTTCTCACTGAATGGAATGGAATGGAATTTTTACCCTTCTCATTGAACACCCCTCCCACTGCCAAACCTTTATCCCAAAACAATAGGACAATTTTTTGATGGCAAGTTAATTGTCCAAATCAATGGAGCAAATTTAAGTTTCTGTGCTTGATACATTCCTAAGACTGAACAGAATCACCTCAAGTGATCAAAACGGTTCGTCACAATGTGTAAGGTCATGTTGTTTTTTTTCCACACATTCCAACATAGTTCTAAAACTGCTTTTTACAACATCTTCATTTATCTGGGTTTTTTTCTTAAGTACAATCATGACATACATACTACAGAGACATTATTTTAGCTGAACTTGTGCCAAATACAAAAAAGTTACACGACTTTGAAAAATACTGCTTAGATTTGTTGAAATTGACAATAAAATCAGAGCACGCCAAAATCAGAAGCAGAGTTGTGAAGTATAAATCAGGGTTGGGTTATAAAAAAAAATCCCAAACTTTGACTATCCCATGGAACACCATTAAATCCATTGTATCAAAATGGAAAGAATATGGCACCACTACAATCCTGACAAGAGAAGGCCACCCACCAAAACTCACAGACCGGGCAAGGAGGGCATTAATCAGAGATGCAACAAAGACACCAAAGATAACACTTAAGGAGCTGCAAAGGTCCACAGCAGAGATTGGAGTATCTGTCCATTGGACCACTTTAAGCCGTATATGCCACAGACTGGGGCTTTATGGAAGAGTGGCCAGAAAAAAGGTCATTGCTTAAGAAAACACATTTGGAGCTAACCCAACAGCATGTGGCAGACTCCCCAAATAAATGGAAGATGATTCTCTGGTCAAATGAGACTAAAATTGATCTTTTTGGCCATCATGGGAAATGCCATGTGTGGTGCAAACCCTAATAACACCATTCCTACAGTGAAGCATGGTGGTGGCAGCATCATGTTGTGGGGATATTTTTCCATCTGCAGGGATAGGAAAGCTGGTCAGAATTGAAGGAAAGATGGTTGGCACTAAATACAGGGCAATTCTGGAAGACCTGTTTGAGTCAGCCAGAGGTTTGAGACTGGGACATAGGTTCACATATCAGCAGGATAATGACACAAAACATACTGCTAAAGCTACACTGGAGTGGTTTAAAGGGAAACATTTAAATGTCTTGGAATGGCCTAATCAAAGTCCAGACCTCAATCCAATTGAGAATGTGTGGCAGACAGTAACTTGAAGATTGCTGTACACCAGTGCAACCCATCTAACTCAAAGGAGTTGGAGCAGTTTTGCCTTGAGGAATGGGCAAAAATCCCAGTGGCTAGATGTGTGAAGCTAATAGAGACATACCCCAAGAGACTTGCAGCTGTAACTGCAGCAAAAGGTGGCTTGACAAAATAGTGCCTGTTTTTTTTTTTTTGAATACCTATGCACACTCCAGATTTCTGTTTTTCATCTTAATTATTGTTTGTCTCACAATAAAACAAATTTCACCTTTAAAGTGGTAGGTATGTTGTGTAAATCAAATGGTGCTAACCCCCCCAAAATCCATTTTAATTCTGGCCAAATCATTGCAGGGTTAACACAGAGGCAAACAACAATTCATACTCACAGTTACAGTCAATTTAGAGCCACCAATTAGCCTAACCTGCATGTCTTTGGAATGTGGGGGAAACCAGAGCACCAGGAGGAAACCCATACAGACACAGAGAGAACATGCAAACTCCACTCAGAAAGGCTCCCATCGGCCACTGGGCTCAAACCCAGAACCTTCTTGCTGTAAGGTGACAGTGCTAACCGCTATACCAAAAAATTATCCAATATTACATATCTGTGAGTGGCAAAAGTATGTGAACCTTTGCTTTCAGTATCTAGTGTGACCCTCTTGTGCAGCAATAACTGCAATTAATGTTTCCGGTAACTGTTGATCAGTCCTGCACACTGGCTTGGAGGAATTTTAGCCCATTCCTCCATGCAGAACAGCTTCAACTCTGGGATGTTGGTGGGTTTCCTCACATGAACTGCTCGCTTCAGGTCCTTCCACAACATTTTGATTGGATTAAGGTCAGGACATTGACTTAGCCATTCCAAAAGATTAACTTTATTCTTCTTTAACCATTCTTTGGTAGAACGACCTGTGTGCTTAGGGTTGTTGTCTTGCTGCATGACCCACCTTCTCTTGAGATTCAGTTCATGGACAGATGTCCTGACATTTTCCTTTAGAATTCACTGGTATAATTCAGAATTCATTGTTCCATCAATGATGGCAAGCCGTCCTGGCCCAGATGCAGCAAAACAGGCCCAAACCATGATACTACCACCACCATGTTTCACAGATGGGATAAGGTCCTTATGCTGGAATGCAGTGTTTTCCTTTCTCCAAACATAATGCTTCTCATTTAAACCAAAAAGTTCTATTTTGGTCTCATCCATCCACAAAACATTTTTCCAATAGCCTTCTGGCTTGTCCATGTGATCTTTATCAAACTACAGACAAGCAGCAGTGTTCTTTTTGGAGAGCAGTGGCTTTCTCCTTGCAACCCTGCCATGCACACCATTGATGTTCAGTGTTCTCCTGATGGTGGACTCATGAACATTAACATTAGCCAATGTGAGAGAGAGCTTCAGCTGCTTAGAAATTACCCTGGGGTCCTTTGTGACCTCACTGACTATTACACACCTTGCTCTTGGAGTGATCTTTGTTGGTCGACCACTCCTGGGGAGGGTAACAATGGTCTTGAATTTCCTCCATTTGTACACAATCTGTCTGACTGTGGATTGGTGGAGTCCAAACTCTTGAGAGATGGTTTTGTAACCTTTTCCAGCCTGATGAGCATCAAAAACACTTTTCTGCAGTCCTCAGAAATCTCCTTTGTGCCATGACACACTTCCACAAACGTGTTGTGAAGATCAGACTTTGATAGATCCCTGTTCTTTAAATAAAACAGGGTGCCCACTCACACCTGATTGTCATCCCATTGATTGAAAACACCTGACTCTAATTTCACCTTCAAATTAACTGCTAATCCTAGAGGTTCACATACTTTTGCCACTCTCACTGTGGAAGGGAATGCAGGTGCTGCTTCATTCCTGTGTTTCTTACAAACAACAAAAAGCATGTTTGATTGGATTTCCTCGAAACATGGCCCACATTCCTATCAATCCAATAGTGGTGGAGGCGGGACAGAGGCAGACTACAGAAGTGTTGCTGTACTTGGTGTGTCATGCAGATCTCAAGGAATCCAATAATACTGTGGGTGGGAAGTGTGTTTTTTTGATCGTGGTTACAACGGATGTGTATACATAAAACTTGCAACACCAAACACTTATACAGGAAGGGACAGAGCAGGCTAGACTTCCTTAGGAGGCTGCAGTCCTTTAACATCTGCAGGAAACTCCTGTGGATGTTCTATCAGTCTGTGGTCGCCAGTGTCCTGTTTTACACCGTGGTGTGCTGGGGGGGGCAGCACATCCAAGAAGGACACATCCAGGCTGGACAAACTGATCAGGCGGGCCGGCTCTGTGGTCGGCATGAAGCTGGACTCTCTGGTAACGGTGGCAGAGAAGAGATCTATGGACAAACTATTGAACATCATGGACGATGCCAGTCACCCTCTGCACACCGTCATCAGCAACCAGAGGAGCCTGTTCAGTGACAGAATGCTCCTACCCAAGTGCAGGACGAACAGACTTAAAAACTCCTTTGTCCCTCACACCATCAGACTGTACAACTCCACTCTGGGGGGAGGAGGGGTAACAGGAGGACAGAGGACGGGAAGGAGCAGGAGCCTAGCCTAACAATAAGCAATACCGGACAATGTGCAATATAATGTGCAATATCTCTCCTACCGCCCCCCCCTTCCCCCCCTTTTTTCCCCTCCTTCCCCCCCTTCCCCATATCTTATTCTTTTTATATTTGTATATGTAAATAATTTATTTTAATTTATCTAGAAGTTTTCTCTATTTATTTTCTCTGTTTATCTGTAATGATGCTGCTGGAATCTTAATTTCCCTGAGGGAACCCGCCCAAAGGGATCAATAAAATTTTATCTAATCTAATCTAATCTAATCTAATCTAATCTAATCTAATCTAATCTAAAACACTTCAGCAAGGAAGCAAGTTCAAGTGTTCATTCCAAGAATTTAAAAAATGCTAAATATTTCCTCAGATTATCAGGCAAGCCAATGGAAAGCAAAAGAGAAGCCAGTAGTCACTAGAAAAGAGTTGCAGGACAAACTGAAAGCAGTGGGAACAAGTTACACAGGGAACAATAAGCAGTGAACTGCACCATCATCTCCGTTCCTACACACCACTCAGAACTCCTCTGCTAAAAAAGAAACCCAGAGAGGCAAGTATAATTAGAACACTTTTGTAACAAAAGATTAAATTAAAAAAACAGTACTCTTGAGGATATAATAGCCAATGCTTTTTTATAGAAAGAAGGGCTGCACGTATGATCCCAAGAACGCCATAATCACATTGAAGTACAGAGACAGAAGTATGATATGGGTCTGCTTCTCTGGAAACAAAAGCAGGACTGGTTTCTAAAATAGAAGCTGAAGATGCATGCTTGGCCTAGCCAATCTCATGATTTTATTTATGGAGGATTTTGAAGTTGTGATTCCATCAGAACTTGGTGAATTGAAGATTTACCAAGGGAAATGGACCAAAATTGAACCACAATACTGCAAAAAGTTACTCACTCTTTACCATGGATCTGTCAAAGCTGTAAAGTGCTCCTATTATCTTCATTTTTAAATATGTGTCAGGTATGCGAGGTTGGCGGCTGTATGAGCAGAAGTGTTCAGTTTAATAAGAATGCAGATACAGTGGTGCTTGAAAGTTTGTGAACCTTTTAGAATTTTCTATATTATTGCGTAAATATGACCTAAAACAGGGCAGTACGGTGGTGTAGTGGTTAGCGCTGTCGCCTCACAGCAAGAAGGTCCGGGTTCGAGCCCCGTGGCCGGCAAGGGCCTTTCTGTGTGGAGTTTGCATGTTCTCCCCGTGTCCGCATGGGTTTCCTCCGGGTGCTCCGGTTTCCCCCACAGTCCAAAGACATGCAGGTTAGGTTAACTGGTGACTCTAAATTGACCGTAGATGTGAGTGTGAATGGTTGTCTATGTGTCGGCCCTGTGATGACCTGGCGACTTGTCCAGGGTGTACCCCGCGTTTCACCCGTAGTCAGCTGGGATAGGCTCCAGCTTGCCTGCGACCCTGTAGAACAGGATAAAGCGGCTAGAGACGATGAGATGACCTAAAACATCATCAGATTTTCACACAAGTCCTAAAAGTAGATAAAGAGAACACAGTTAAACAAATGAGAAAAAACATTATACTTGGCCATTTATTTATTGAGGAAAATGATCCAATATTACAGATCTGTGAGTGGCAAAAGTATGTGAACCTTTGCTTTCAGTATCTGGTGTGACCCCCTTGTGCAGTAATAACTGCAACTAAATGTTTCCGGTAACTGTTGATCAGTCCTGCACACTGGCTTGGGAGAATTTTAGCCCATTCCTCCATACAGAACAGCTTCAACTCTGGGATGTTGGTGGGTTTCCTCACATGAACTGCTCGCTTCAGGTCCTTCCACAACATTTTGATTGGATTAAGGTCAGGACTTTGACTTGGCCATTCTAAAACATTAACTTTATTCTTCTTTATCCATTCTTTGGTAGAACGACTTGTGTGCTTAGGGTTGTTGTCTTGCTGCATGACCCACCTTCTCTTGAGATTCAGTTCATGGACAGATGTCCTGACATTTTCCTTTCGAATTTGCTGGTATAATTCAGAATTCATTGTTCCATCAATGATGGCAAGCCATCCTGGCCCAGATGCAGCAAAACAGGCCCAAACCACAATACTACCATCACCATGTTTCACAGATGGGATAAGGTTCTTATGCTGGAATGCAATGTTTCATTTCTCCAAACATAACGCTTCTCATTTAAACCAAAAAGTTCTATTTTGAACTCATCTATCCACAAAACATTTTTCCAATAGCCTTCTGGCTTGTCCATGTGATCTTTATCAAACTACAGACAAGCAGCAATGTTCTTTTTGGAGAGCAGTGGCTTTCTCCTTGCAACCTTGCCATGCACACCATTGTTGTTTAGTGTTCTCCTGATGGTGGACTCATGAACATTAACATTAGTCAATGTGAGAGAGGCCTTCAGTTGCTTAGAAGTTACCCTGGGGTCCTTTGTGACCTCGCCAACTATTGCACGCCTTGCTCTTGGAGTGATCTTTGTTGGTCGACCACTCCTGGGGAGGGTAACAATGGTCTTGAATTTCCTCCATTTGTACACAATCTGTCTGACTGTGGATTGGTGGAGTCCAAACTCTTTAGAGATGGTTTTGTAACCTTTTCCAGCCTGATGAGCATCAAAAACACTTTTCTGCAGTCCTCAGAAATCTCCTTTGTGCCATGACACACTTCCACAAACATGTGCTGTGAAGATCAGACTTTGATAGATCCCTGTTCTTTAAATAAAACAGGGTGCCAACTCACACCTGATTGTCATCCCATTGACTGAAAACACCTGACTCTAATTTCACCTTCAAATTAACTGCTAATCCTAGAGGTTCACATACTTTTGCCACTCTCAGATATGTAATATTGGATCATTTTCCTCAATAAATAAATGACCAAGTATAATATTTTTCTCTCATTTGTTTAACTGGGTTCTCTTTATCTACTTTTAGTACTTGTGTGAAAATCTGATGTTGTTTTAGGTCATATTTATGCAGAAATATAGAAAATTATAAAGGGTTCACAAACTTTCAAGCACCACTGTACAAGATCAGAAACGAGAAAGAGTCGGTCAAGGCGCAAACAGTACATCAAAAGACAAAATGAGAACAGTTATGAGAAACAGGCAAAAGAATCAAGAAACCAGGAAAACGAGAATACGGGAAGAAAGGCTTGGTAATGCATACTTAACATAGCATAATACTTCGCAACGCACTTGTATTAGCGCAGTCCTTAAATAGCCAAACACATAGTTCTCTAATTAAGTTCAGGTGTGCCTTGTTCATGGCACGCATGCTGGAGCTCACTCTGCAAGTACAGCCCAAGGCGCTCCTTCAGGTGCACACGCCACAGCGCACAGGACTGACGGAACCCCCTCCCAAAGAACTCCCTCCAGGAGTGAAAATCCATCATACTTGGCCCTGGTGGGGGTTCAGGCTCAGGTTTTGGACACGACTTGGGTTCTTGGGTAGGAGTAGGCTTGACCTCAGGACTTCACTTGGACTCTGGACTGAACGTGGGCTTGAGCTCTGGAGATGACTCAGGCTCAGAACTGGACTTGGGCTCAAGCTCTGGAGATTACTCAGGCTCAGGACTAGGCTCGAGCTGTGGAGATGACTCAGGCTCTGGACTGAGCTCGAGCTCTGGAGATGACTCGAGCTAGAGTTCTGGAACTGGCTTGGAAGTATGGCTGGACTTGAGCTCAGATAACAACTCATGCTCTGGCTCCCGCTCAGGAGATGACTCAAGCTAAAGTTCTGGAATTGGCTTGGACGTAGGGCTGGGCTCGAGCTCAGAAGATGACGAGTTCTGGACTTGGCTCAGACTGTGGACTTGGCTCAGGTACAGGCTCGAGCTCTGTTAGCGCACTGCTTTGGTGCAGGTTAGGACCTGGTGACAGGACGACGCAGACGTCTTCCTGGCTGGGTGGCGGCAGGATGATGCAGATGTCCTCCTGACCAGGTGAGGCAGAGGTTATTCTGACATCCTCTGACACAGGTTCAGGAACCGGCTCAAGTTCTGGCCTTAACTCAGGTACCGGCACTGAAGCTGGCGCAGATGCCAACTCTGGCACTGAGTCTGACACAGGTTCTGACACTGGCTCTGGCTCTGGAGTAGACTCTGACACAGGCTCCAATGCTGGCTCTGGCACTGGAGTAGGCTTTGGAGTAGGTATTGACGCAGTCTCTGGCACTGGAGTGGGCCCTGACGCAGGCTCTGCCTCTGGCATGGGAGCAGACACTGGCACTGACTCTGGCTCCGCCTCTGGCATGGGAGCAGACACAGATGCTGGCACGGGCTCGGGCATGGATTCTGATACAGACACGGGTTCAGGAATTAATTCAGGTGCTGGTTCTGGCTGAGAAACCAACTCAAAAGAGACAGCCTCCAAGAGGGGCTCAGGAACAACAGCCTCCTCTGCTGTCTCTATCAGCCACTGGGGGGAGCTCTGGAGTGATGGTCTCAGCTGAGTCAGACACTGGAATAGTTGTCTTTAGGAGGTGCTCTAGAGCAACAGCCTCCTCTGCTGAGTCAACCACTGGCATAATTGCCCCTCCCCAAAAATTTTCATGGGGTTCCTCCTTTTCTAATGATTCGAAGATAAACTTGAGCATGGTAAAGAAAGTCTGAGAGCTCCAAAGACACAGGTGCTCTATATGAATCATGTAGTCCACCCATCTGCATGCTCGTCTAGTAATGAATATTAGGATGAATCTTACCCAGATGGGTTCGGGTGGCTTGGGCTCTTGGAAGTCATCATAGAGGACACCACACTGGATGTGGAATCCACATGGGTGATAATCTCCATCATGGGGTGTAGGAGGGTAAGCACTGGTACGCCAGCGGAAATATGAGGCTAGAGGCAGGGATAGGGAAATCCGGAAGCAGCATCGAATCGCATATTGAAACATGTCTGTTACATCCATTGTATGACGAAGTATTCTGTCAGGTACGTGAGGGAGGTGGATGTATGCGCAGAAGTGTTCAGTTTAATAAGAGTGCAGGTATATACAAGGTGCAAGACTATACAGACATATACACAGGTAACCAGTCCAAATTAGCAGGCAAGATCAGAAACGAGAAAATGGGCAAAGGGTCGGTCGAGGCGCAAACCGTACATCAAAGGCAAAACAAGAACAGTAATGAGAAACAGGCAAAAGAATCAAGAAACCAGGAAAATGAGAATACAGAAAGAAAGGCTCAGTAATGCGTACTTAACGTAGCGTAATACTTCACATCGCACTTGTATTAGCGCAGTCCTTAAATAGCCAAACACACAGTTCTCTAATTGAGTTCAGCTGCACCTTGTTCACGGAGCGCATGCTGGAGCTCACTCTGCACGTGCGCACCCGAGGCACTCCTTCAGGTGCACGCACCACAGCGTGCAGGACTGACAATGCGTTTGTGCTTATAAATGCATATGTTTTGTTCACACACACACACACACACACACACACACACACACACACACACTACTGCAGCTCAAATAAATTTGAATATCATGAAAAAGTTCATTTTTTGTAATTTAATTAAAAAGTAAGCTTTCATATATTCTATATTCGTAATACATAAAGTGAAATATTTCAAGCCTTTTTCAAGCAGTATCACTTTTTTTTTCTTTTTTTTCTCGTTTCCGTTTCCGGTTGAGAGTACGTCGTGCGCATTCTGGCTGCCGCTTCTCACCAGAGCTTTTTTTTTTTTTTTAATTTTATTTTTATTTTCTTTCTTTTTCAATTTTCATTTTATTTATTTATTTTTTTCTGTGTGTTTGTGTAGTTTGATGTTTGTTTGAGTGTTTTGTCCGCCAGTTGTGGTGTAGCTCTGGACCCAGTTTTGGGCGTTGGTTCCCTCTAGGCCTTGGTTCGCTGTGGGTGATGCCTGCGCTCCCAGCTGTGGACTGCAGTGAGCTCGCTGCTCATTTAACATTCGTGGTTGTCCAGTGCTCTGCGCTTTAATGCTTGGCGTGATGTTCCGAGCGATGTTGCTCGGTGGCGTCACGGCGGCTGTGCAGGTGGTTTGGGACATACCAGCGCTCTGCGTGGCGGAGCTTCTGTGCTCGCTTTGTGGATCCACGGCGTGGTGTTTGAGCAATGTGGCTGATGGCGTCACGGCGGCTGTGCTGGAGATGTGGGACTCGTTTTCATGCGCCTTTTGGTGGGACTGTGGCTGCTACACCACTGGAATTACATCCTGACTCCTACTTGGTGGCCTTTTTTTATTTATTTATTTATTTATTATTTTTTTATTGTTATTATTTTTTTCTTTGTCTATAATTGTAAAGCATCCTTGGGTTTCTTGAAAGGCGCTATATAAGTTGAACTTGTTATTATTATTATTATTATTTTTTATTTTTATTTTTTTTTTATGATTATGGCTAACAGCTCATGAAAATGAAAAATCCAGTATCTCAAATTATAAGAATATTTCATTTCCAGTTTGAGTAAAACAGTATAAAGACCATGCATCTCTCGGTTTAATTCAGTACATGCAACCACAATCATGGGGAAGACCACTGACTTGACAGTTGTCCAGAAGACGATCATTGACGCCCTCCACAAGGAGGGTAAGCCACAGGAGGTCACTGCTGAAAAGGCTGGCTGGAAAAGGTGCATAAGCAACAGGGATGACCGCAGCCTTGACAGAATTCAAGAAAAGTTGATTCAAGAACTTGGGAGAGCTTCACAAGGAGTGGACTGAGGCTGTTATCAGTGCATCAAGAGCCACCACACAGCCATCTTGAAGAAAGGGGCTACAAAGGGGCTCTCTGGTCACTCCTTCCAGGTTACCAGGTCTGGTTCTGTATCAGCACCACACTCACCACTGGTGTCTCTTCAAGTGCAGACTGAAGACTCACCTCTTCAGGTTGCACCTCTCACCTTCTTCCCTGCCCACGTGTAACAGTTTCAGTCTAAACCAACCAAGGCTGTGTATGGTCTAGCCTGGGGTTAGCAGTTTTGAGTTCTTTATTTAGTTATACTTTATATTGTTGGTTTGTTTCCTTGGCTGTTTGAGCATTGGTATTTTAACAGCATATTACACTAGGTATTGCTGTCACTTGTTCATTTGGCACTAGAACTATCTTGTTTAGAAGTTCAACACTTCATGTACCTGACTTTTGCACTTATTATACATCACTCTGGATAAGAGCGCCTGCTAAATGCCATGTAACAACTGTGGCATTCCTAATATCAAGCCACTCCTGACCCAGAGACAATGTCAGAAGTGTCTTACATGGGCTAAGAAGAGAAAGAATTGCACTGTTGCTCAGTGGTCCAAAGTCCTCTTTTCAGATGAAAGTAAATTTTACATTTTATTTGGAACTGAAGTTCCTAGAGTCCAGAGGAAGAATGGAGAGGCACAGAATCCAAGGTGTTTGAAGTCCAGTGTGAAGTTTCCACAGTCTGTGATGATTTGGGGTGTCTGTGTTTTATCAAGTCCAAAGTCAATGTAGCCATCTAGCAGGAGCTTTATGGAGATGCCAATTTCCTTTCCCAGCAGGCATTAAGACCTGCCCATAGCATCAAACTATGATCAATTGGTTTGCTGACCATGATATTACTGTGCTTGATTGGCCGTGCCGCATTAGTGCAGTAATTTGTGATAAAGGAGTCTCAACCAAGTACTGAGTGTATAAATGAACATATTTTCAGAAGTTGGACATTTCTTTGTTGTAAGTCCTTTTTTGATTGATTTTAAATGTTCTAATAATTTCATGAGATGTAAGCCATAATCATCAAAATTAAAACAAAAAAAGGCTTGAAATATTTCACTTTACGTGTAATTAATATAGAATATATGAAAGTTTACCTTTTTGAATTAAACTATGAAAAAAAAAATTACTTTTTCATGACATTCATTTTAGCCCTGTGATGATCTGTCGACTTGTCCAGGGTATACCCCACCTCTCGTCCATAGTTAGCTGGGATAGGCTCCAGCTTGCCAGCGACCCTGTACAACAGGATAAAGCGGCTAGAGATAATGAGATGAGATGATATTCATTTTAGCCCTGCGATGATCTGGCGTCTTGTCCAGGGTGTACCCCGCCTCTCGCCCATAGTTAGCTGGGATAGGTTCCAGCTTGCCAGCGACCCTGCACAGGATAAGCGGGTACAGATAATGGATGGATATTCTTGCGCTTTATATATATATATATATATATATATATATATATATATATATATATATGTGTGTGTGTGTGTGTGATATGCATGTAAGAACAAAATCAAATGATGTGTAAATTTCAAGTGGGTACATGCACTGAAAGTACAATAAAGAAATAAAGAAATAAATGTGTTTCCAAATAGTTATTTCCTCTCATTGTAATGATGAATGTTTTAGCAAAATGTTAAAATTCCATCAATTTATCATGTTTATAATAATGTAATCATAGGGCCTTCAGTAACCTTAGGGCCACAGTAATGGACATTGTGCACGAACAGAACTTACATCCCCTGAAGATCAAAGTTTATTTCCACTGACATGTTTCAAGGTATATTTCACTAATGGCTTCAATTTTTCCCTGAATAACAATGCACAAGTGAGCAATCAGTCAAAGTCAGACCTGCTTTACCATCCCATCTAGCACCAGGAGCATTAACTGCAATAGCTAGCAAATGGTAATTTGTTCAGGTTTTGGGCTGAGTTTAATACTGTATGGTGGATGATTAGCTCCAAGGAAGAAGATGAAAGTGTGCCTTCATGGTCATGTGAGCACTCATCCATTCCCTGAGTTCATGTAAAATACAGAATATGGAAGCACGAGGTCAACAGAAAAATCTCAAAATTGTCATGTATCATTTTGCCTGTGTACCATCATGGCAGCATGTACAGGATCTTTTACTGTACTGTAAAATACAGTACTTTTATTGTACTGTACCATCATGCTGAGAATTTTATTCTGTCATTTTGTTGAAGTAAAGATGTATGTGCCAACACGCAGTAACAATGTGCATTTTGGTCTCTACTGAGCTCATTTCATTATTTGCAGGTTCATCTGCTAAAGTGCTCAGTGGAGAAAGACTCAGCTGTAGTGGGAATCTAGTCAGAATGTCCAATCAAAATGTCCAGAAAGAATATTCAAGCAGTGTTATTATCCATGGCCAATCTCATTTTCTCTCTATGCTATGCAATGTAACGGCAAGTCAGGAATCTACAGGGAGAAACTGAGGCCGGAACAGAGTGTCCTTCTTCAATCATCATCTTGTGGCAGTCAACATTGTTCAAGTGAGAATTCATGAGTGTTAAATTAACACCTCCAGTGTACAGAGACCAGTTGAAAATGAGGTGGAAATGAGACTTTCCGCCATTTACATTCCATCACATATTTTGGACTCCTGAATAAATTTGCACCAGTGAGACTCATGCCAACATTCACAGCATAAAAACCAGGATACCTTGTCATATGGCTCTATTACACAGCGCTGTGTGTACACAAGCAGCAGAGGATACAACTTTAAAAAAAAGCCTCAATGAGGCTGTGGGAGGAGTAGCAATTTTTGTGAAACTGCATACAACCCATGTGCAGCCGCATCCATGATAGGTGGCATCACCTGGTGAACAATCCTTGTTGCAATATGTCTTTAGAGTCTTCTGGGTGAGTTTCAGGGCAGCATGGTGGTGTGGTGGTTAGCACTGTCGCCTCACAGCAAGAAGGTCCTGGGTTTGAGCCCAGCAGCCGACAAGGGCCTTTCTGTGTGGAGTTTGCATGCTCTCCCCGTGTCTGCGTGGGTTTCCTCTGGGTGCTCCAGTTTCCCCCACAGTCCAAAGACATGCAGGTTAGGCTAATTGGTGGCTCTAAATTGACCATAGGTGTGAATGTGAGTGTGAATTGTTGTTTGTCTCTATGTGTCAGCCCTGCAATGACCTGGCGTCTTGTCCAGGGTGTACCCTGCCTCTCGCCCATAGTCAGCTGGGAAAGGCTCCAGCTTGCTTGTGACCCTACACAGGATAAGCGGTTACAGATAATGGTTGGATGGGTGAGTTTCAGTCAAAACATCCTAGCAGTTTACGAACAGTAGTGTTTGGTGTGACGAGTCACTCAACATTTTCAAATACCAACAAAATGTTAAATAAGACAGGTGGCACCACCATCTTAAGTTTTATACATACAGTACCAATCCGGGGAACATTCCACAGGAGTTTGATCAAAATGCACTCCTCCTGTAGGAGGAGTAGCGATTTTCATGAAATTGCACGTTACCCCTCTGTAGTCTTATCCATGGTAGGTGGCACCACCTGGTGAACAATGCTTGTTGGTATATGTCTTTAGAGTCTTCTGGGTGAGTTTCAGCGAAAACTTCCCAGCAGTTTACAAACACTAGTGTTTAATGTGACGAATGACCCAAAAATTTCAGACGCCCATAAAATCATAAATATGACAGGTGGCTTCACCATCTTGACAATTTTTATGCACACCCACCTGGGGAACATTGTATGCGAGTTTGATCAAAATCCAATCAATCCTGTAGGAAGAGTAACAATTATTGTAAATTGTGGATGGACGACGACGACGGATGATGCGTAAGCTAATCCGGCCTGGATGAGCCAAAAAAACAAAAACAAACAAGTAAGCAGTTGCCACCCCCACAACACTGAATATTTGAAAGCTTTTTTCTTTACACTGAACATTTGCAGTTTTATCTTTTTTTTTAACTAACTGCACTCAAACCCTCCAAACAGTGAAATATTAACAAAAAATCAAGTGCAAGATGGAATGCTGGAAATGCTAAACACTTGTTTTGCACTTAGTGGTGTCAGCCTGCTCTATGAATAAAGGGTTAAAAATAGAAGATGTTTATTTTGGATTGGAAAATTGTTAGTGCCTAAGGAGACCTTTGTGACTGTTTGATGATGATGTGACTTGCCATTTTATTATATTATAGATCATATATATTAAAATAATATTGGCTGGTTTTGAGTGGTACATCGGATATAATCCATTCAGGTAGTGTGATATTGAACGAGTCAAAGATTAGTTCAATATCATGCTAGCTGAAGGGAATATATGTGATATAGCATAATAATAATAATAATAATAATAATAATAATAATATTATTATTATTATTATTATTATTATAGACCCCTTCGCAGTAAACGTCATTCATACGTAAGAGGAAATTGCGCGCGCAGCCTGGACTCAAAAAAGACTCAACGATGCCTAGTTGTTGTGTTGTCGGGTGTCAGAATCGTAGCAGTGATGGGGTTAAAATGTACAGAATTCCAGCAGGATCTCACCCATTCCAAAAAAAATCACCGACGTCTATGACTACAAGCCATCAAACGTGTAGACTGGGATGAAAGCACCATCAAAAATGTGTGGGTTTGCAGCGGCCACTTCATCACAGGTAAGATCAGGCTATTTATTAAATCTTTCTTTTTTATTCTTTCTAGTCTTCGTTTATTGATGTAGCAAAATACTTTGGTAATGTTTGTCTGATTAGCTGGGTCATAGTTACACAATGTAATGAATATTGTTAGCATGTTAACTTAGCTTTGCATGCAATTTTGTTTGTAGGAGAGGTCTCGCTTGACTCAAGCAGTCCAGATTTTGTGCCATCATTATTTGTGTATGCCGAAAATCACAATTTTAAAGCAAGGATGGAAAGGTAAAATTGTGTGCCCTTGCTCTAAATGCCAACTTACATTGACTGCTCTAACCTAGCTCCCGCCCTGTTCAGTTTCATTTCTGGTCTCTGCCTCTCGCTTTTTACGCGCTCTGATTTCTCTTAGCTGCACTCTTTACATTATCATTCCTTTCATGCCATTACCTCCTGCAAATTGCTGTTTAGTGTTGGTATTTGCTGTTGTAGCTAAAGCCACATTGCCATCACATCACTGGCATAATTTGATTTAAACAAAATGAACATGAATGTCCCATTGTTAATCAAGTTGTACATGCCCGCACATAACATAATCATATGCGTCTAAAGACTTGTAGGCACGAAGTTTTTCATGGGTGCACACTGAAGTCTTGTCAATAAGGTACGAGTATATATCTGGCCATTGTATACCAGGGAACTTACTGACATCGTCCGTCCACTCTTTAATTAAATACGGATCCGGTAGGCGATGTCCACTTGTTAGAGTTAACTTATTTATGTAGCATTCTCAATCTTGTAACGACAATTGTTTTGCATAATCGGACAGCTCATAATGCCGGTCTATGGGCAGCGCCATTGTTTCTGAGTCCAGGCTGCGTGCGCATCCTGGCAACAGTCGGTTTGTTTACAAACATGCGAAGGGGTCTATTATTACTACTACTACTACACATTCAATGGAACAATTATAGATTTTACAAAAAGTTAAGAACAGAGGCCTTTTGGGTGGTCAACACATTCTCTTTCAAAATTCTCTCAAAATCTTCCGTATTTAACAAAGCAAACCTGGCGGACATGTTTGTTTACAAATTGTAACAGTCGCTCACGAGCGCTGAAGTTTTATGTGTAATATGTATCTTATGGTATTTTCAATTCACTGTAACAGTTTACTGCGGGCGCTGCCAGCGAACAAAGAACTGCTTCTGCGCATGTGCAGCAGAAAACTCTCACTGAATATTCGCATCAGCTCCGACGTGTGATGTCATGCTGTCTTGACAACCATGCAATATCATAAACCATATTCAGCACTCATTTTCCATTGGGTAGAATGATGTAATACATGTAGGAAAAGCAATATGCTAACAATATTGCATGCTATCAAACCAAATGAATGGAACCCGCTAGAAGGGAATAGAACATGTGTTTTTATTCCATCAAAAAAAAGTGTCCTTGAATAGAGGATATTGCATGGTGGTGTGAAGATATTATGTTTATCTTCAAGCGGTGAATGTATACAGTCAAGCCAGAAAGTCGGCACACCCCTTTCACCTTCTCCACATTTTATTATTTTACAGACTTATTCTACAATAGATTGAGTTCATTTTTTGTAACAAAATTCTACACAAAATAGCCTATAATGACAAAGTGAAAGCAAGTTTTTATAAAATATGCAATTTTATTTCACTGACAAATATACTGGTAGGTTATTTAGGGGTTACATATCTGTACACACCCTTAGCCTAATACTTGGCTGATGCACCTTTGGCAGCAATTAGAGCTTTAAGGCGTCTTCAGAAAGAAACTATGAGCTTCGCACACTTGTTTCTGGACATTTTTGCCCATTCCTCTTGGCATATCCTTGCAAGCTCCATCAGGTTGGATGGGGAGCATCGGTACACAGACATTTTCAGCTCCTTCCACAGATGTTCAATTGGATTCAGGTCTGGGCTCTGGCTGGGCCACTCAAGGACATTCACAGACTTTCTCCGAAGCCACTCCTTTGTTCTCTTGACTGTGTGCTTCGGGTTGTTGTCATGTTGGAAGGTAAACCTTCACCCCAGTCTGAGGTCCAGAGCGCTCTGGAGCAGGTTTTCTTCAAGGATCTCAGTGTACTTAGCTGCATTCATCTTTCCCTCTAATCAGGACTAGTCGCCCCATTCCCGCTGCTGAAAAACATCCCCACATCATGATGCTGCCACTGCCATGCTTCACTGTAGGGATGGCATGAGCCAGGTGATGAGCGGTGCCTGGTTTCCTCCAGACGTGATGCTTGGTATTCAGGCCAAAAAGTTCAATTTTGGTTTCATCAGACCAGAGAATCTCATTTCTCATGGTGTGAGAGTCCTCTAGGTGTGTGATAGTTTCCCTGATGTGGGTGGAGTACAGAAGCATGGCAGGCAGGAGCTAATGTTCAGACACATGTTTATTGATAGTTTTTCAGCTTCTCACTTGGGCACTCTAGGACACGTATGTGCATACATGTGTGCGCACACAGTCATGCGCCAGTCCCCGCGCCCCTTCTCTGCTCTCCTACTCCTCTTATGCTCCACTATCACTGCAAAAGACACACACACACTAACTGACCACAGGTGTAATGACTTGGCCACTCACCTTCTCCATTCACAAACTGATGCTCAGCCACACCCCAGCTGCCACATACCCCCACTGCCCGGGGAGCCATCTGGCCTGCAGTAGACTCTCCCCCCCCCAAATGGGACAGGAAGTCTGCCACCACCATCTACGCCACTGACCTGTGGACCACCTTGAATTTAAATGGCTGGAGGGCGAGATACCAACAGGTGATCTGCACATTGGCATCCTTCAGACGGTAGAGCTACTAGAGGGGTGAGTGGGCCAAACAGAGGGTGAAAGGGTGTCCCAGCAGGTAGTATCGGAGAACGAGGACTGCCCACTTGATGGCCAGACACTCCTTCTTGATAGTGCTCTGCTTGCTTTCACGCATCGAGAGCTTGTGGCTGATGTACAGCACGGGTCGTTCTTTGCCCTCCACCTTCTGGGACAGAACAGCCCCCAGCCCAATGTGTCCGTCTGTAAAACAAAGGGGACAGAGAAGTCAGGGGAGTGTAAAAGTGGCCCCTCACACAGTGCTGCTTTTACCTTAAAGAAAGCCTATTGGCATTGCTCCGTCCACTGGACCGGAACTAGTGCTCCCTTTTTAGTGAGATCAGTTAGCGGGCTAGTGACATCCAAATAATTAGGTATGAACCTATGATAGTAGCCAACCAGCCCCAGGAACTGTCTCACCTCTTTTTTGGTCTTGGGCCTCGGGCAGGCCGCAATCGCTGCAGTCTTGTTAATTTGGGGATGCACCTGCCCATGACCCAAGTGGAAACACAGATACCGTACTTCCACTCACCCAATTGCACACTTCTTTGGGTTAGCTGGGAGACACGCACGCCTCAGCGACTTTAGGATGGCCATAAGGTGTTCCAGGTGCTGCAGCCAATCATGGCTATAGATAAATATAATTGAGGTACACGGCCATGTAGGCAGCGTGAGGGCGGAGGATCTTGTCCCTGAGCCACTGGAATGTAGCGGGAGCACCAAATAATCCAAAAGGAAGCGTGACAAATTGGTGTAACCCAAACGGTGTGGAAAAGGCGGTTTTCTCTCGGGATACAGGAGTCAAGAGGATCTGCCAATATCCCTTTGTTTGATCCAGTGTCTAATAAAAGCAAGCAGTGCCTAATCGATTAAGCAACTCATCAATGCGAGGCATTAGGTATGCATCAAATTTAGACACTGCGTTGACCTTTTTATAGTCCACAGAGAACTGGACCGGCCCGTTGGTCTTGGGAACCAGGACCACCGGGCTGCTCCAGTCACTGCGGGGCTACTTGATTATGCCTATTTCAAGCATGGCCTTGAGTTCATCCTGGACCACCTTTTTGTGTTCAGGCAAGCAGTAAGGGCGGTTATGCACCACTACCCCTGGGGGCATCTCAATGTGGTGTTCTATGAGGTGGGTGCGGCTGGGCAGGGGCTAGAACAGGTCAGAAAATTCCTTCTGCAACTGGGCTACCTCCACGAGTTGGGCCGGCGAGAGGTCGTCTCCACAAGGGACCAGAGTGGCTTGAGGGTTGTTGTTTTTTTTTGTACCTCCGGCCCCAGCTCCGCCTTTTTGGGGACTGCTGACACCAACGCCACAAGGACCCCCTCATTCCAATGTTTTAACAGGTTGAGGTGGTAAATTTGCAATGCCCCACCCCATCTGTTTGCCTCACTTCATAGTCAACGTCCCTGACTCGCCATGTGACCCTGAAGGGCCCTTACCACTTGGCGATTAATTTGGAGCTCGACATGGGCAATAATATGAGCACTTTGTCTCCCGGTGTGAACTCTCTAAGGCACGCATCCCTGTCATACAGTCGGACTTGACATTCTTGTGCCTGCCGAAAATTCTCCTGGGTTAAGTGAGTGAGTGTGTGGAGTTCTGCATGCAGATGGAGAACATATTGAATTTCATTCTTGCTCAGCGAAGGTCCCTTCTCCCAATTCTCTCACAGCACGTCCAAAATGCCATGCAGCTTCCGCCCATATAATAATTTGAATGGTGCAGGACCTCTCGAACTACAAATAACAGGGGCTTGAGCCATTTATCCCAATTATGTGCATCCTGACTTACAAATTTTTGAATTAAGTTTTTGAGGGTTTGATTAAACCATTCCACGAAGCCATCCGTTTGTGGGTGAAAGACACTGGTGCAGTTAGACTTAATTCCCAATAGCCCATACAGTTCGTGCAGCATGCATGACATAAAACATAGTGCCTTGGTCTGTCAGGACTTCTTTCGGAATCCCGACCCGGGAGATAATATGGAAGAGCACTTCCGCAATACTGCGTGCTGAGATATTGTAGCGATTGCATAGTCCACCAGAACAAAAATAAAGCGATATCCTTGTGCTGACTGATCTAATGGCCCAACGAGATCCATCCCAATTCTCTCAAAAGGGGTCTCGATTAAAGGGAGAGGGCGCAAAGGTGCTTTTGGAGTGGCTGCAGAATTTACTAATTGGCATTCGCAGCACACCGCACACCACTGACGGACATCCCCCATGAATCCCTGGCCAATAGAACCGGGCCATTATTCGGGCTAGTGTTTTATCCTGCCCTAAGTGTCCGGCCATGGGGTTAAAGTGAACCGCATGGAATATGAGTTCCCTACAGCTCTTTGGGATCAACAATTGGGTTATTTGTTCACCGGTTTGAGTGTCCTGCATCACTCGGTACAACCTATCCTTAATAATAGCGAAATAGGGGAAGGCCGGCGTAGCGCTCAGCTGGAGAGTTTGACCATTGATTACTCTCGCTTGGTCAAATGCATGATGCAGAGTCTCATCTCGCAACCGCTCTAATGGGAAGTCCTCACAGGAATCCCCGGGAGAGGGAGGAGGGGCAGACTGCTCCTCACTCCTCGTATCGCCCTGATGCGGTGCTGATGTAGACGGCTCTGTGACAGCTTCCCCAGCCAACACCACACCAGGACCTACTGTACGTGAGGTATTAATGCAGGACCCACCTCTTCCTATGTGTTCCATCAGTTCTTTATACCCTGGCCAATCAGTCCCCAAAATTAGCGAGTGGGTGAGACTAGGATTAACCGCCGCCTTTATTCTATGCTTCTCTCCCTGAAATAGAATGTGGACGGACACTAATGGGTAGTTGTGAACATCCCCATGTGCACACTGTACCTGGCCCACTTGTGCTCTCCCCGATGCCTCACCTTGCACCAGGCTTTGGTGGATTGAGGTTTGGTTACAGCTGGAATCCACCAAGGCGTGATACGTATTCCCTTGTACACTTACCGGTATATGACATGCTCCAGCCCGATCAAGGGTGGTCTCTGGCATGTCAGGGATCCAGACCACCACTCCCACCTCCATTGCAGAGCACTGATCTTGAAGATGTCCCGGCTCCCCGCAGCACCAGCGCACCAGCCCAGGCTCGCTCTCTGCACCGGTGTTTTGGCCATCACTCACCTGAGGGAGAGAAGAGACAGACACGGAAGGGGAAAATGGGAGGACACCACAGGTGCGTCAGGCCAGCTGGGGGGAGCCGGTCCCTGCCTCTGCGGTGGAGGAACAGGCCGGGGACGGGGAGGCGACATGTCCTCCTGCCATTGAAACCGCCGCCAGGTGGTCCTCCATCAGCTTGATGGCTTGTTCTAGCGATGCCAAGCGATGACACTGGACCTCCTCTGCCGTTCCTTCCAGAAGTCACGCAATGAACTGTTCCAGTGTCACCAGGTCAATAATTCCCTTGGCATCGCGGTCATCCACCCTCAGCCACCACCGGCATGCATCCTGGAGCTGTTGGCTGAACGCAAACGGCCAGCTGACCTCCTCCAACTTCAGCGCCCAGAAGCGCGGACGCTGTTGTTCCAGGCAGCGGCCGACACGCTGTAAAATGGCTCGCTTTAAGTTGGTGTATATGAGCCAGTTGGTGGTGGGGAGCTGCAGTGCGGCGAGCTTCACCTCGCCAGTCAGCAGCGGAAATCGGTGCACTGCCCAACTGGCCACCCTCACGCTTTGGCTGCTTGCTCGAAGAGCATGAGGATTGCTTCCGGATCGTCGTGCAGACCTATCTTCATTAGGGTGAGGTGGGGAGGGTCCGCTGCGGTGGCGGTCGAGGACCCCGCTGACGCGAGCAGGTGCCGGAACGCCTGGCGATCTTCTTGCTGGGCCAGCATCAAGGCCTTGAAGCATTGTTCCTGCTCCTTCCGGAGGGTTATCAAGCGCTTGATGCTGGTTCTGCTGAGCAGTAGCAAGGGTATGAATGAGGTCCTTGAATGGTGAGGACTCCATGGGTGGCTCCCTTCTGTAGTTCTGGGTTTCAGCAGCACTGTGATAGTTTTCCTGATGTGGGTGGAGTACAGAAGCACGGCAGGCGGAAGCTAATGTTCAGACACATGTTTATTGATCGTGTTTCAGCTTCTCATTTGGGCACTCTAGGACACATATTATGTGCGTGCACACACACACACACACACACACACACACACACACACACACACACGTGCTCCAGTCCCCGCACCCCTTCTCTGCTCTCCTACTCCTCTTATGCTCCACCATCACTGCAAGAAACACACACACACCAATTGAGAACAGGTCAATTGCCTTCCCTGACCCTGCCCTCCATTCACAAACTGGTGCTTGGCCACGGCCCTGCTGCCACAAGATGCCTTTTGGCAAACTCCAAGCAGGCTGTCATGTGCCTTTTATTAAGGCGTGGCTTCCATCTGGCCACTCTACCATAAAGATCTGATTTGTGGAGTGCTGCCTGGATGGTTGATCTTCTGAAAGGCTCTCTCATCTCCACAAGGATGATGTGAGAGATGATGTGAGATGTCAGAGTGGCCCTCGGGTTTCTGCTCACCTCCCTGGCCAAGGCCCATCTTCCCTGATCACTCAGTTTGGCAGGGCAGCTAGGTCTAGAAAGATTCTTGGTGGTTCCAAACTTCTTCCATTTATGAATGATGGTGGCCACTGTGCTCTTTGGGACCTGTAAAGTGGCAGCAATTTTTCTGTGCCCTTCTCCAGATCTATGCCTTGATACAATCCTGTTTCTGAGGTCTGCAGATAATTACTTTGACCCCATGGCTTGGAGATTGCTCTGACATGCACTGTCAACTGTTGGACCTTATATAGGCAGGTGCTGGCAATCCCCAATCATGTACAGTCAATTGAATTTTGCACCAGTGGACTCCAATTAAATTGTAGAAACATCTCAAGCAGTATCAGTGGAAACAAAAATGCACCTCAACTCACTTCTGGGTGTCATATCAAAGGGTGTGCATACTTGTCTAAAACCTGCTTTCACTTTGTCATTATGGGCCATTTTGTGTAGAATTTTGTGGCAAAAAATGAACTCAATCTATTGTAGAATAAGTCTGTAACATAATAAAACATGGAGAAGGTGAAAGGGGTGTGCAGACTTTCCAGCTTGACTGTTTATCACATGTGAGTGAAGCAAACAAGTGATATTTTTCAACATTGGAAGTGACATCATCAATTTCCTCACAAGTGAAGATATTGGAAAATATGTTACTCAAATGTCCCAGATGCAGTTCGTATGAAAAATACGAGTGGCATATTTCCCAGTAAAACAGTAGTGTCTGTATTATATTATGTCATATCATATAAAGTGTGTTCATTTAGAGATATCTTTCCAGCCTACTGAAATCAAGGTATAACCCCGGTTCCAAAAGAATTGTGAAGCTCTCTAAATATCAATAAAAATGGAATGCGATGATTTGCAAATCATCAAAATCTCATATTGCATTGAAAATAGTCCAAAGGCAACATATCAAATGTTGAAACTGAGAAATTCTGTATAT
Source organism: Neoarius graeffei (assembly GCF_027579695.1). Lineage (NCBI taxonomy): Eukaryota > Metazoa > Chordata > Actinopteri > Siluriformes > Ariidae > Neoarius > Neoarius graeffei. The sequence goes on from NC_083569.1 coordinate 35,614,251, forward strand.
TTTTGAAAAATATATGCTCATTATGAATTTAGTGTCAGCAACGCATTTCAAAAAAGTTGGGACAAGGGCAACAAAAAAGTTGTGTAATGTTTAAAAAAAGAAAAAAAAAAGAAAGAATTAGATTAACTGGCAACAGGTCAGTAACATGATTGGGTATAAAAAAAAGAGCATCCCACAGAGGCTGAGTCTCAGGAGAGGGGGTTCTTCACTCTGTGAACAAGTGTGCTCTGACAGCACAATATCCCCCGCTACAATATACTGCAAACGAAATTAGAATATACATATTACTATCCTATAACAAAGCCTTCTGCCGGAGTCATGTGGGATCACCGAGGAAGATGGCAGCATAGTTTCGTTGCTCCAGTGACCCACCAATTTAATCATATTATCCGTGCTTATTTACTCCTTATTCTGAACAGAATCCGAGTCAAGGTTTAAAATATTTAATTGTGCGACTAATAAGGCACATAAAGCTACAGATGTCATCCTCCTCATCGAAATTTTTCAAAGGGACAAAGACCCGTGTGTCAACCAGACAGACCTCGCTAGTGCCTGAATCATCAGGCTCCAAGATGGACAACTTGCTATCCAAAATGAGTAAAATTTCCTCCACTCTGCAAATGGTCGCAGGCAGATGTATCTGTGATCAAAGAAATGGTCACTGATTTGAAGAATTCGGTAAGCGAAATTCAAGTAAGACTGGATGAGGCCGAGGGCCGCATCGCAGGTGTGGAGGATGCTACATCGAAGCTAACCGAGGAAGGTGAGCAGCATGCTAAGCGTCTGGAAGTTATGTGGAATAGAATTGAGGACTTGGAGAATAGGAGCCGCCACAAAAATGTAAGGCTGATCGGTTTGAGAGAAAGACTGGAGGCAGGCAGAATGGTCAACTGTGTTCAACAGATCTTATCAGAGGGGCTGGGAATGGAACTAGACGGAGAGTTCGAGATTGAAAGAGCGCATCGCGCTGGCACTCCTAGGCCTGATGCTGATAAACCACCCAGACCTGTGTTGATCAAATTTCTACATTTATCAGCCAAAGAGAAAGTATTGCGGGCATCTAAAGATAAAGGAATGACTGAATGGAACGAATGCAAGATTTCTTTCTTCCCTGACATGTCGAGAGAACTTGCCAGAAAACAGGGAGAATTCACTGCCTCACAGAAGCTGTTGAGGCAAATCAACGTGAAGTACACTCTGGCATTTCCAGCATCTCTTCATTTTACATGGCGAGGGGAGAACAAAGTTTTTACTTCGAGCACAAGTGCAGAGCAGTTCATCCGAGATTGCTGTGGGGTAACTGAATAATTACTTGTGGGCCTATTCATTTTCCTATTGTAGCCTTAACTTGTTTAGAGGAGGAGAAAGGAGCAGACTAACGTTTTATGAACATGTGGGTTCATGGGGGGTAGGTTAACCATGCTGCTTGGGGAGAGTCTTGACAGCCTAGGCAAGGCTTAAAGACTACTCGGTACTCTACGGACCGAAATCTTGGGGATCGGGGAATGGTGACAGCCTCATGTTTGGTATGACCGTTCTTTTTTTTCTTTATCTTATTTTCTTCTTATGTCTGCTAAGTTTAGAGCAGAAAGTTATAATGTTAGTTGTTTTCTGTTAAATACTATGTTCATTTTCTTGCTTGAAAGGTTCAACTGCCAGTTAACACATTTGCATGAACGTACGTCACGATGTAACACACCATTCCCCACTAGGGGGCAACCATTTGACATATTTAGACACTTGCGTATTCATAGGTAGTCACATTAGATTTGTTACATAGAATATTAATGGCTGCAGAAGCCCAATTAAAAAGGCAAAAGGTCCTGTCATACCTTAAGCAAAAACAGGTAGATACAGCCTTTATACAAGAAAGTCATGTAAGGGACATAGAAGCGCTAAAATTCAAATGAGAATGGGTGGGACATGTTTTTCATCCTTCTTTCTCCAGTAAACAGAATGGTGTAATGATTTTAATTAACAAGCACCTTAATTTTGCTATGCTATCAGAAACAAAAGATAGTGAGGGTAGGATGTTATGTATAGAAGCACTCATTAATGGAGTCAAAGTAACTCCATGTAATGTATATGCCCCAAATGCAGCTGATGCTGACTTTATTAACAACCTGAACAAAATGTTGGGGGATAAAGGGGGGCAAATAATCCTAGCAGGGGACTTCAACCAAGTCATGGACGGTGTTCTGGATAAGAGTAAATATCAGGGACCATCTATGCCAAAGGACAGGGCTGCTCTTCACATGTTAAATGAGGATCTAGGCCTGGTTGACATATGGAAACTGGTAAATCCAGGGGAAAGAGAATATACTTTCTTTTCTCACTGCCACAAATCACATTCAAGGATAGATTTTTTTTTCTTGCTATCAAACATGATCATTAATCAGGTAATTAGCTGCAAAATTGGGCCAATAGCATTGTCAGCTCATGCTACGGTAGATTTGGATATTGCCCTGAACATAGATATGGGTAGAAAGGGAAGGTGTCGTTTAAATACTTCTTTACTACAGGATGAAGTATTTAGCACGTTGTTGGCTGACAATCTGACCTCCTTTTTTGATTTAAATGTAAGAAGCACAGAGAGGCTAGCTTCAGTTTGGGATGCTTCAAAGGCTTATATAAGGGGGACACTAATAGCACATGCAGCCAGGAAAAAGAAGGAAAGATCAGAAATGATCAATGATTTAGAAATTAAAATTTGTACCATGGAGAAGGAACTAGCCAGACACTATAGTGATGAGCTATTTCAGGATATTTGTAAATATAAATACCAGTTACATGATATATATAATAGAAGTGCTGAATACGCACTATATAGACTGCAGACAAGATTTTATGAAGGAGGTGAAAAAACCTGCAAGCTTCTGTCCAGGCAATTAAAGAAACAGAATACAGCTAATATTATCCCAGCAATTAGGAAAGGAAATACTGTGGTCTCAACTACAAAGGAAATAAATGAGGTTTTTCAGCAGTTCTATGAACAATTATATACTGCCTCCTGTAGTTTGGATGAGGATAAATTGAAGCGCTTTTTTTTTCAAAAATAGATTTACCTAAATTAGATGTACAGCAAGCTGAATCCCTGGATCATCCCATTGTAGAAGCAGAAGTTAGGGCTGCAATAGCCTCTATGAAATCTGGAAAATCCCCAGGTTCTGATGGACTTCCAATTGAATATTATAAGAAATTTGTTGATATAGTGGCTCCTGTATTAACCAAAGTCTATACTGAAGCGTTTGAGGTTAAAAGTTTATCTAGCACATTCATGGAAGCATTGATAACACTCTTACCCAAGAAGGATAGGGATATAACCTGCCCTGCTAACTTTAGGCCAATTAGTCTCATCAATGTAGATTGCAAGGTGTTAGCAAAAATACTAGCGATACGATTGGAGACGGTCTTACCAAAGATAATTAATAAAGATCAAGTAGGCTTCATGAAGGGTAGATCGTCAGCTGATAATATGAGGAGATTAATGCGCCTCGTGGCAAAACTATTCAGAAAGTATCCCAAATGTGGCTATAACTCTTGATGCTGAAAAGGCGTTCGATAGGGTGGAGTGGGACTTTTTGTTTACAGCTATGTCTTATTTTGGGTTTGGCAGTGGTTTTAGGTCTTGGGTTAGCTTGTTATATCAGAATCCTAGGGCAGCGGTAATGACTAATGGCATGACCTCCCCATTTTTTGCAGTCTCTAGAGGCACCCGTCAGGGGTGCCCACTGTCCCCTTTGTTGTTTACAATAGTACTGGAGCCTTTGGTTATTTTGATTAGGGAGGACCCAAACATTGTAGGAATTAAAGGAGGGGAAGAAGGGATAGTACAGAAGCTAATGTTGTATGCAGATAACATCTTGTTGCTATTAACTGACCCTCTCAAATCTTTACCACCATTGATGAGTGTAATAGAATCATACTCAAGTGTTTCTGGTTATAAAATCAATTGGGGGAAATCAGAGGCTATGCCAATATCCAAGACATGTTATTATCATACAGTGACTGCATTTGGTTTTAAATGGGTTTCCAAAGGTATGAAATACCTTGGGGTGAGACTGACTCAGAATTTGGAAGACATTATACCGCTAAACTATGATCCATTACTGACAAAGATCAAGCATAATGTAGAAAAATGGAAATGTTTGAAACTGACTTTATGGGGCAAGGTCAATGTTGTCAAAATGGTTGTTGCTCCTCAGTTTATCTATCTACTATTCAAAAAAAGTAGGGGATATTTTATTTTGAGATCCAAATTTTCACATATACAAAGGGATACGAAAGCATGTTGTATAGTTCCTTACTGAGGAAGCATTTCCAAAGAAATTCATCACCCAAACACATCAATGACACTCTCATGATCAGCACGGGATGCTACTGATGATCAAGGGGGTCGTGCCACAAATTTGCATGACTCTGAATTGGAAGGTTAGAGCCACTCCAAAGGAAGATTTTGAAGAGAAAGCATCAGATTATCAGTGGTTGAAGTCGTTAATTAAACAGAGACCATGCGCCGTCTAACACAGGATGAGAGGTTACGTGCCCTTGGCATGCTACAGGTTGGCACAAGACAGGTCGTTGTGGCAAGAGCATTGAATGTTTCCCAGTCTGTCATCAGCAGATTATGGTCCAGACATCGTGCTACAGGGTCTGTTCAGGATAGACCACGATCCGGTCGACCAAGGGCAACAACTCAGGCTCAGGACAGATTCATCCGCACTATTGCCTTGAGAAATCGTATGGTAACAGCAAATCAGATAAGGTCTCAACTTCGAAGGGATACTGGCTTGGTAGTGAGTGGCCAGACCATCAGGAATCGACTGCACAGATTTCACTTACACACCCGACGTCCTCGTGTCATTCCCTGTTTGAGGGATCGTCACATTAGGGCCAGACTCCAATGGTGTCATCATCATCAACGCTGGGATAATCGCCGATGGAACCACGTAATGTTCTCAGATGAGTCGAGGTTCACTGTGGACTTCCTGGACAGACACAGGAGGGTTTGGCGCCGACATAACGAACGTTTCCATGACGTTAACGTCATTAGACATGATCTGTTTGGGGGTGGCTCTGTAATGGTGTGGGGAGGCATCACTGCTGCCGGCAGAACAGACTTGCATGTTGTTGCTGGACGTGTCACAGGGCAGTACTACCGGGACAACATCTTGGCACCCCATGTTGTGCCGTTTGCACGTTGTTATGGCCGCCGTTTCATTTTCCAAGATGACAATGCCAGATGTCATAGGGCCAGGATCGTTACAGATTACCTCCAGCAGCAGAATATCACCAGATTACCATGGCCAGCACTCAGTCTGGACCTTTCCCCCATCGAGCATGTCTGAGACATGCTTGGACAGCGGCTACGCCAACGTCAACAACCTCCTGCCAATGTCCAAGAACTTGCTGCAGCATTGCAACAGGAATGGAATAACATTCCCCAAAATGACCTGGGACGTCTTGTTAGGAGTATGCCCCGCCGAATTCGAGCTTGTCTAGCCAACCGAGGGGGTTTTACCCGCTACTGACTCGGTTTCAAAATGGTGGTAAATTTGCTGTGTGACCCTGTGTTTGTGTTGACCCTTATTCTGGAGAATCTGTCCTTTACTGACTGTACACAGGGTTTTGAATAAATTGACAAATGTTTCCTTAATGTTTTTCTGTCATTTGTTTCCTTCCTGACCTCATGATCTGCATTTCATTCTACTTGTAAATCCAATATCCCCTACTTTTTTTGAATAGTATATGATGTTACCCTTGAACATTCCAGATAATATCTTTACGAGGTATGACAATATTGTTAAGGACTTTCTTTAGGAAGAGAAAAGGCCCGGATTAAAATGAGTAAAATATGTGCACCAAAAGATAAAGGAGGCCTTGCATTACCGGATGTGAGGTTGTATAACCTCTCTTTTGAAATGGCCCAACTTGCAAAACATTGGACAAAAGTGGACTCAGATCTGGATTGGATTAAGATTGAACAAAGACTGGCCTCTCCATTTCATCCCATTGACATTCTCTCACAATGCTCTGGAATGAAGCAAGACCCAAACCCAGTGATTGAACACTCACGATATGTTTGGAGTAAAATGTATAAACTGTGCAAGATACCATACCACAGACAATCATATGCATCGCTGTGGAATAACCCAGCAATTCATATTGGAAAGACAATGGTGTTTTGGAAACAGTGGTGTCTCAAAGGAGTTGCAGTAGTCAGCCATTTATACCTGAATGGAATTTTCATGTCATATTCTGAACTGCTGGAAAAACAACATTGAGGGGAAAAGGGAATTTCTGGAAATATCTCCAAATAAGACATTGTTTAGAAAATAACTTCAATTTCAATGAGAATCCAGTGTTCAATTATCTACAATTGCCACATGAAGCTCACACTGCCTCTGTATGTTATACATTAATGAGTAGTGTAATTGCAGACTCTTGCAACAATTTAAAACTAATATAGCAGAGAGATTTGGGGATTGATTTTGAAGAGGGTGTGTTAGATCAGAGATTTACCATCTCTTCCTCTTGCCCCACGACCCCGGAGAGACTGGAGCGATTACCCTCTCGCAGATCAGTCCCCCCGTGTCACTCAGAGCTCTGGGGTGATTTTGTGAAACAAGACAGGAACCCAGAAATTAGTTTCACCGGCTTTATTCACAGCCTCGCCCCAGAGCTCTGAGTGACACGGGGGGACCGATCTGTGAGAGGGTAATCGCTCCAGTCTCTTCGGGGGCGTGGGGCAAGAGGAAGAGATGGTAAATCTCTGATCTAACAGTTTGGGGGCTCGTCCGGGATGGACGTCCGGGATGGACGTGGAGAGTTGCCACGGGATGATTAGTGTATCCCCATGAAGAGTTGCCACGGGATAATTAGTGTATCCCTGTGAAGAGTTGCCACGGGATGATTAATGTATCCCCGTGGAGAGTTGCCATGGGATGATTAGTGTATCCCCATGAAGAGTTGCCACGGGATGATTAGTGCACGCACGTCTGTGTGAGTTACCACAGAATAATTTATCTCAAGATGGTCCTGTCGTGTCACCATGGGGGGAAATTGTGTTAAGGTACTCAGACTGGACCCCGAAGAAACCCCACAGGATTGGATGAATCGCTGTGGTTTAGCATTCTACCGTGGTTAGACAATTTGGCCAGCTGGACTGAATCCCAGCCTTAGTTTTTGACTTATCCTCGTGCAGGAACTTTTAATATCTCGCCTCAGCACATAGACAAATATACCAGAATGGGATTATGATTATATGATTAAAGGCTATTTAGAATGGGTCAGAATGAAACCAATATGGGATGATTTTCATGGAATTAAAAAAACTATATCCAGATTTAAGTAATCATTCATGCCCTGCTGATAGTGCTCCCAGCATTATTTTTACCGTATATTTGGGACTATAAGACGCACTTAAAATCCTTAAATTTTCTCAAAAATTGATAGTGCGCCTTATAATCCAACGCGCCTTATGTATGATTACTTGTGCTTACTGACCGATTTTATGTGGTACAATGCGCTCAAAAATTTGTCGAAATGTGTAAGTACGACTTTGGTAAGCAACGAAGCTGCTCCACTCAATGGATATTCGGAGCATTACGGTACACTGTGTCACTACCAGATCGGCCTCGTAACAGGACCCCTGAGCAGTCTACAAGACTGCCTGACTGTAATGTTTAAACTAGAAATGCATTCATGTAAGGCAGCCCAGGCCCGGAGTACACGCTAGCAACAATAAACCAATCAGAGCAGGTTGGAAGAGGAATGAATCAATAAGTGAGTGTATTTTTCTGTACAGGTATTTGTTGTTACAACTGAGTGGAATAAAGTTTTATTTACCGGACTGTTAATGCGCCTTACAATCTGGTGTGCCTTATGTGTGAACATAGACACGTTAATTCACAGTGTGCCATATAATCCGCCATATAAGCCTTATCGCCCGAAAAATACGGTATTTAAAAAGTGTTCTGCATACGGTATTTAAAAAGCATTCTGCAACTGATAAAACTTGTAGTGTGCACGTACTCTTATGCCGCCTCTCATCTATAGGCAACAGTCATATCAGCAAAATCTCTGCCTCACAGGCAAACAGGCAGGCAGACCTGAAAACAAGCAAACGAAAATTCTGAACATAACAGGCTAATCCTAACTAGCTCATGTTCGTGGCGATTTTTTTTAATTCACTGAAAGTGAAATAACAAGGCTAAAATTTGTTTTGTTCATTTCAGTTCATTCATGTTCCTCCTAATTTTGAACAATTTTGAACTATTAATATGAAATGCTCTGATTAACTGTTTGCTGAATTTTAAACCTCCATACTTTTGCCTTTAAAAACCACGGAGGATATGGAATGGATAGGCCTTTAATGTATTTAGTTAACCATAATTTTTTCAGCAAGAAACAGAGTTAACAAACATTTACTTGAAGAATGTTAAAAAATATTTTGTCCTTCCAGTGGTGTTTATAAATCAGAGACTTGGGTTTATCTTTATTTAACCATTAAGAAGAACGTCATAAGTTATCATGAAATCACAATTTATTATGATACATTGGCTTGTATAAGTATTCATTGTCCTTGAACCTTTCCGCATTTTGTTGCACTGCAACTTGGAACTGAAATGGAATTGACATGAAACTACACAAAATATGATTCAATATTCATGTGTCCTGTTTATGTTAAACAATACCCTTTCTCTGAAACTAAGGTTCAGGGTATTGATGGCATCCTGCAGTCTCTTCTCGAGCAAGGCGTGGTGAGACCGTGTACTAGCTCGTACAATACACCTGTCAATCCAGTACCTAAACCTGATGGTACCTGGCGTTTTACGCAGGATTTACGTAAGATTAATGAACTGATTGTCCTTGTTGCACCCATTGTACCTGACGTTTCATCTGTAATGTCACAGGTTCCTGCTCATCATTGCTGTTTTTTTTCCGTTATTGATCTCTGTTCTGCCTTTTTCAGTGTTCCTGTTGAAGAGCAGACACAGCCTTTGTTCGCCTTCACGCACAGGGGGAGACAGTATACTTGGACATGTTTGCCTCAAGGTTTCATTGACTCTCCTGCTGTTTTCTCAGCCGTAGTTCATGACGCACTCTGTGACCTTTCCCTCCCCCAGGGCTCTGTGGTCCTGCAGTATGCAGACGATCTTCTGGTATCTGCTGAGTCACCAGAAATCTGCCAAGACGCTTCCTTACGCCTGCTCCAACATCTGGCACACAAGGGCTTTAAGGTTTCCAGGACCAAGCTGCAATATTTCATGGACACTGTTAAGTATTTGGGGTTTGAACTTTCACAAGGTTGTTGTAAGCTGTCATCTGATTGGGTGCAGGTGATTCTAGACACAAAGCGCCCTGCAACTAAACATGCACTGATGGCTTTTCTGGGTCTTATCAATTACTGCAGACAATGGATCCCTGACTGCTCTTTATATGACAAGATTCTCCGTTCTGCAATCTCTCATCACGATCCACTGCAACACACTTTGACCTGGACTGACGCTATGGTGGACGCTTGTCACTCCCTCAAAAGCGCTCTTTGTTCCGCCCTGGCCCTGGGTTTAGCTGATTACTCCAAGCCCTTCCATCTCTATGCCTGTGAACACCAAGGCACAGCCTCTGCGGTGTTGGCCCGGGAGCATGGGGGGGGAATGCGTCCTTGTGCGTTTTTATTTAAAATGTTAGACACTGTTGCTCAAGGCTTGCCTGCGTGTCTAAGGGCTGTCGCCGCATGTGCTCTGATGGTTTTAGACGCGGAAAAATTGGTTTTGTCTCACCCATTGATTTTGCACTCGTCACATCAAGTTAAACAGGTGTTGCAAAATTTACAGCTCGAAATTCGTGCCACATCCTCTTTCGATACTGTAGGTCACGCTCTCCCATGCCTCCTTAATTCTCAGGATGACACTTTAGATGACATTGACCATGATTGTCTGTCTGAAATTGTACATACACAAAAAAGTTTTTTGTATAGCCAATTTAAACAGCTCGGTGGACTCAATTCTTGAGAGATGCCTCATCTGCGCACAAAATAATCCCTCTAAAGCAGGCGCAGAACATGAGTGTTTACCCATACCTACGTCTCCGTTCCTAGAATGGCAAATTGACTTCACACACATGCCTCCCTGCAGGCCGTTTAAATATATCCTGGTGATTGTGGACAAATTCTCTAAATGGGTAGAAGCCTTTCCCTGTTCTCGAGAAAACACGAAGGTAGTTACTTGTATTCTGGCAAAAGAAATAATACCTCGTTATGGGGTTCCAGACGCCATAGACTCAGACAAAGGTACCCCTTTTACCTCAAAAGTCACACAAAACCTTTGCAAGTATCTCTCACTAAACTGGCATTTTCACATTCCGTACCACCCTCAATCCTCTGGTATTGTAGAACGTACTAATCGAACATTGAAAGACAACCTAACTAAGGCCATGCAGGCCACAGGTTCGAAGAATTGGGTAGACTTATTGCCAGCCACTCTGGCTGAAATTCATATGACACCAAGACCTAGCCTAGGGGGATACTCCCCCTACAAAATTATTTTTGGAAGACCTTTCCCTCTCCCCTGGAAGAAGAGAACTCTGTCTATGGGTACTTCTGATTTGAAAATGCATATGGATGAGTATTCTGCAGCCCTTATAGATAAGTTGCATAAAATTTGTACCAAGGTCAATAGTACAGTATCGTCTCCACCAGCAGCACCCACACACCCCTTTCATGTGGGAGAAAAGGTGCTGGTGCGACTTTTTAAACGATTTGGACAATTGGGAGAACCTAGATACAGTGGGCCTGCAGAAATAGTCACCATTACTCATACTGCTGTTTTAACTGACCTTTTTCCACAGTGCATCCATGCCACGCGATTGAAGAAGGTCCCATAACAAAGCTGTGTTACAATGATAAGTTTGCTATTAATGTTTTCTCTGTGTCCCTCTCTAAACTCTGTACAGGGATCCTGCAGGAGCTGAGGATCTTCCGATCACTTCCTACAAGAAGCCATGAACAAAGAGGGGAAGAGATCTCGCGCCCCGTCTGGGACCAATCATCCTCACTACAACCATGAAAATCCTCATCACGAGCTTCCTGGCCATTCTACTGCTGCTCGGAGCAGGGTTACCCGCTCGAGCTGGACCTCGAGACAACATCTTTTGGCAATTCGCTAACTGGACTGCACGAGCGCACATGAATGAAAGTTGTTATGTCTGCCATTGTCTTACAGGACTCTGTTCTCACTACTCTGCAGGTCGATATGCCATTTAATTTCATTTTCCCTCACTGTTTTAGAACAAATTACTCTGAAGGAAGTAGCATGTATTTGGGACAAATTAAGAGGTTTCAAGTTTCTCTAAGCTCCGGTGAGGTGGGATGAGGGCTGATAGGGCATGCCTGCCCTCTGAGCACCAATACACGTCAAGAAGAGCAAGGATTAACTCAAGCATACATCTAATCCTAATTCTCGATGTAATCACATATAATCAGAATACCGAGGTGTGATACTAGTTGTAATCTCTAGTATCAAAGAGGGGAATTGTAAAAGATTTATTCCTTTGTAAGGATAAATTGTAAGGATTTATTCTTAATTGTAAAGGATTTAGTCTGTGACCCTCTGTTCAGTATTTTTGTTTAAAATGACCAAGAAGGTATTAATTAATTCTGTGACCTTCTGTCTCAGCTAGACACAGTACTGTCGTAATGACATATTGCTCGAGACGTAATATTGATATCTTTTTGAACATTCTGTCTGAACATTGCTATCATATCATAAGAACAGGCTGTACATCTTATTATTGCATACCATCGCCAAGGTCTTCACACACACACACACACACACACACACACACACACACACACACACAGCTGCAATGATGTCACACTCACTCCCCCCCCCCCACATACACACACACACACAGACATATAAAAGCCCTCTGTACCCTATCGTCTTTGGGGACTTGTGAATAAAGATTGTGAACTTATAGGGGTTCCTGTCTTTCTTTGCGATTCACCCCAGAGTGGCTCTGGGTGACACGGGGGGACCGATCTGCGAGATGGTAATCGCTCCAGTTTTGGGGGGCAAGAGGGAGAGACGGTTGATCTCTGTCCTATCAGGGTGATTGGCTGAGAATAATTTCAAATGCAGTGTTTCCCACAGACCAGGTAGCAATTCGTGGTACTCCACTGTGCCGATGAGGGAATCGTGCGCGGTGGTGTCATGGCGGTCGGTGGAGTTGGTCATTGGGGTGTATGCAAAGTGTTTACAATGGGCGGTGTTCAAACACACAGTATTTTTCTTCAGAGTCACCTGCTGGGACTATTTTAAAGCTACAAGAAGCATTTGAGATTATTCAGTTCAATCTAAATTCTTTTAAGTTCTTTAAGAGAAGACAGCTAAAACAATTTTTACCAGAACCCTGCCTGGTTTCATTCCTCGACCCAACTTTACATTACAGGGCAGGCCATTAGTTTGCTGGGCTTGATGTTGGTGGAAAACCTGTCTTTTATCTCATCTCATTATCTCTAGCTGCTTTATCCTGTTCTACAGGGTCACAGGCAAGCTGGAGCCTATCCCAGCTGACTATAGGCGAAAGGCAGGGTACACCCTGGACAAGTCGCCAGGTCATCACAGGGCTGACACATAGACACAGACAACCATTCACACTCACATTCACACCTACGGTCAATTTAGAGTCACTAGTTAACCTAACCTGCATGTCTTTGGACTGTGGGGGAAACCGGAGCACCCGGAGGAAACCCACACGGACACGGGGAGAACATGCAAACTCCGCACAGAAAGGCCCTCGCCAGCCACGGGGCTCGAACCCGGACCTTCTTGCTGTGAGGCAACAGTGCTAACCACTACACCACTGTGCCGCCCACCTGTCTTTTAAATTTATGAAAATTACTCACCAAAATTGAAGTAGTTTTTACCTTAGTTTTTTGCCTTTTTGGTGGCAATCTTTCAATCATTTTTTAGTTGACATTCAAGGAATAAATTGCAAAAAACAAGCTGGAGGTTTTTATTTTAAATATTGAACTCAACACTTACCTCAACCAATACTAAAATGAAATAAATAGTATAATGTAACAACAAAATAATAATAAAATAAAATATCATAATTAGATGTAAGAAACCACTTAAGGTACTGTAACACCAAGGCAACTAACAATAATGAAAAAGCATTACCCTAATTGGTGCAAAGCCTGCATGCCCTATCAGAACATTTAATTCTGTGTGGCTTCCTGAAAAAAAAACTCAAACGCCCTATCATACAGGAAGTCATTTGGTTCGGGACCATTTATGGAGATTTGTAAGCAGGCTGCCAGGTGTTCTCCTTGGAGCCTATTCCTGAGGTCTGTTTTAATCCATGGATGAAAAAGTACATTTTCTTCATCATCAAAGCACCAAAACTTTCCATTACATCAAAAAAATATACAAAGGAATACTGAATTTCTATGTGCTTATCCTATTCATAGCTGAGAAATCCCGCTCGCAATTCAAAAAAAAATTTTCAATACTCATCTGAGTTAAAGCAGCAAACATTGAGAGTCAATGAAATTATAATAGTCAAATAAATACAAAGTTATTATTAGCCTATGGGCATCCTACAGTAGCCTATCTCAACTACCACATTGTTTCTTAAAATATTCAGATTTTATGCTTCAGATAGCATCAACTAGGCATCCCCGTGAGTATAACAACATTTTATTTAGGCTAGTGGGAAATCCTTATTTATTGTGAATGTCAAGCCATTATTAATACATTGCATGAATGCTGAAGTGGGATAAATGGGATAATGCAATAAGGCCGGTGTCACGGTCTGAATTTACCACCAGTCTAGACTTCCCGGAAAAAAAAATCGGTCTGCGCATGCGCATGGTAAATTTATATCAGCGCCCGATCAGACCGTGACACCGGGTTATATGCGCAACGGCAGGCCTGTGTACGCGCCTCTCCATCGCTCTCTCTGTCTCTGTGTGTGTGCGCGCGTGAACGAGAAGTAAGCGCACTATGAATGAACAGAACGATATGCAACGGAATTTTTTTTTTTTCAAAATCGCGAGTCTGATTGTGTGGCGATAGGAATCCATTGTGTGGCGCTGCGCCACACAATGGTCTATGTATGGGAAACCCTGAAATGTGGGTAAGAACGTTAGGGAAGCAAGGGGAAAACATATTCAGTACAAAGTAGTACACATGTACTATTATACGCCATCTAGACTGTATAGGATGGGCATAGCTGGAAACAGCTTATGCTGGAAGTGTAATGAAAAGGATGGTCGTTATCTACACATGTTTTGGGAATGCTCTTATGTTCACCCATTTTGGAGTAAAATTCTGGGAATACTGGAAGATTGGCTGGGGTTTCCATTATCTGCTGAACCTAGGCTCTGCCTACTTGGAGATAAGTCAGTAGTACCTAATATAGCAAAAAATGCATTTATTATTGTAAAAGTTTGCTGTATTACAGCTGCCAGGATTATCCAGCGGGGGATAAAAACTGCATGGGCAAATAATATAAGCAATACTGGATTATAAAATAATTGTATAACTCATCCACATTCCCTTCTCAAGGTGATGCAAACAGAAGAGCTCAGATGAAGTAGTGTCTTAATCAGAAACAATATAATATCCCACATTTCATACTGCAGGTTGTTTCTTATGATAACTGATAAACTCTACCAGTACTAAGTGAGCTCTAAGAATAGCAGGTGAGTTTTTGGTCAGTTTATCATTTGAACCATGACCACATTTGCTTTAGAGGAGAGCACAAATTAGCCAAGATATTTAGATATTAAAATATTCAGATAATAATTTGAGAATTACAGTAGCCTTGGAGGATAAAGTGGAAAAAGTGACATTTTACGGTGTTCTTGAGTCAAAAATTACCACTTTCAGTGTTGTGTGACAAAACAGCTAGAAAAAAAAAATCCAGTTCCAACATCAATGCTACCATTTTCTCAACTTGAAATTTCAGCTTGTCAGCTTGGGGTTGTCTTTTCAACTCCCAGTTCCTTCCACCTTTATGAAGTGTTATAAAATCAACATGGCCATGTGCACTGCGAACACTGTAAACTCCCTCTTCTCTACTTTTAAATGTGTTTAGCACAGTATTGGCTCCAGATCAGTTAATACACAGAAGTTGGTTAAATCTGTAACACTAACCATACAAATCACTGTTTGCAGTGATCACGAACATTAGAGTTATTACTAGGCATGCAATGATATATTGTGCAATAAGAAATCATGATACACATTTATGATGATTTGAATGAAATAAATGAACTGGGTTATTCTCGTCAGGCTGCATAATCTTAGTTTTTCCAAGCTGTAATTGTGTTGTTTAGACAGCAGAGATCAGAATAACATACAATAGCGGGAATGTGTGTGACTTCACCATAGGCAGATAAAAACAGCCTTAATGCCATGAAAACACACAAAAAACAGATCTAAAATGTTGTGTGATTGTACAAACAGATTTAAAAAGAAATCAGAGCTCGCTTTTTACAAACTGCTGACAGCTAAAGAAAACAGAAGCAAATGCAGGAAGTGGAAATGCTCAAAGTTTATAAAAATGGCCTAGCTGTTATTAACTTTATCATTTGTAAGCCAACCTTTACACATGTGGGCAAATTACTGTTAGTTATTAAGAAAATGAAACAAGTTGTTTTTTTTTTTTTTAACAAAAGGAATATTAAAGTTGATAAAGAATAGGAAAATAAACATTACTTTTTTGGCATTGTGAATTGGGTGAATCACCGCATGCCTAGTTATTACAAATTTTTGTTGGCTAGCTTGTTGCTAAGCTCCTCACTGTCTGCTGTTATTGCTGTCCTGCAGTTTCAGTCCAAAATGTTACATGAATGCTTGAAGTTCACGATAATATAACAGAATCAATAGCCACTCAGGCCTGCAACTGTAAAAGTACAGATAAGGTAGCTTTTAATAAGTTTTACGTGCTCTGACAGAGCAAACAAAACACGTAATCATGCAGGAGTCCATGCCTCCCCCACCCTTTGTGCATCGAACATAAGGTGGCATATGACATTATTACAGCCTGCAAATTACAACTTACAAGGTACCACGAATGCAGCATATTCAGGAATTTGCAACATATGCCCCTTCTACTCTCATAACACTCAGAGAGCTGGAGAAAGTTTTTTTTTTTTTTTGTCACATATACCATATGAACTACAATTTTAGCAGTTCACAAAATTATCCTGTAGAAAGCACCCTCAACACACCCACTAACTACACACACAATCCAACTGCTTGCAGAAATTAGTACTTCATATTTCAGCAATTCAGGTCTGAATGTAGTGTATAGTGCATAATAAGCAATGCAAGGTGCTAGAGTGTGATTTTTGACATCTATTACAATGCTTTTCTTTAGGCTATACATTGCTATACAACTGCAAGTATATCAGAACATGAGAAGATACTGATCGCGGGGGGGGGGGAGCCAAATCTTCATATTCTACAAGCACATAATCCTTAGGGAGCTGGCACGAGAGCTGTACATCATGGTTTGAAAAGCCCACAACTTCACTATTGCACTGTAACATAACATACTGTCAGAGAAGTGTAATATTTACACACAAGAACATGGAGACTCCAAGCTCTGGCAAAGCGGTTTTTCAGGATGATCTTAAAAGCTGTAGAATAGCTAAAGTAGTTCCTTAATGATTTACATACAGCTACAGCAAAGCAAGCAGGTCAATGATTTGCTCAGACCAACAGGAGGCAAACAAAGGAAGTTGATGAAAGCAGGCCATCCACTGGCAACACCACAATGAGGCTTTTTAGTGCTGCTTAATGGAAGCAGCAAACAACTCTGCTAGTCTTAAAAATATAGAATAATAATAAAAATAACTCCCACCTCCGGGAGAGCTTCTCCCAGCTTCTGAGGGAGGCGGGAGACATTGAGTCTGAGTGGACCATGTTCTCTACCTCCATTGTAGACGCGGCTGTTCAGAGCTGTGGCCGCAAGGTCTCCGGTGCCTGTCGTGACGGCAATCGCCGAACCCGGTGGTGGACACCGAAAGTAAGGGATGCCGTCAAGCTGAAGGAGTCCTATCAGGCCATGTTGGCCTCCGGGACTCCTGAGGCAGCTGACGGGTATTGGCAGACCAGGCGTGCCGCAGCTCGGGCAGTTGCGGAGGCAAAAAATCGGAACTGGGAGGAGTTCGGTGAGGCCATGGAGGAGGACTATCGGTCGGCCTCAAAGAAATTCTGGCAAACCGTCTGGCGCCTCAGGAGGGGGAAGCAGTACTCTGCCAACACTGTTTACAGTGCGGGTGGGGAGCTGTTGACCTCGACTGGGGACATTGTCGGGCGGTGGAAGGAATACTTCGAGGATCTCCTCAACCCCACAGTCACGTCTTCCATTGAGGAAGCGGAGGCTGATGACTCAGGGGCGAACTTGTCTATTACCCAAGCCGAAGTCACTGAGGTGGTTAGCAACCACCCACGGTGGCAAAGCACCGGGGGTGGATGAGAGCCGCCCCGAGTATCTCAAGTCTCTGGATGTTGTGGGGCTGTCTGGGCTGACATGCCTCTGCAACATCGCATGGCGGTCGGGGACAGTGCCTCTGGAGTGGCAGACTGGGGTGGTGGTCCCTCGTTTTAAGAAAGGGGACCGGAGAGTGTGTTCCAATTATAGGGGAATCACACTTCTCAGCCTCCCAGGGAAGGTTTATTCCAGGGTACTGAAGAGGAGAATTCAGCCAATAGTCGAACCTCGGATCCAGGAGGAACAATGCGGTTTTCGTCCTGATCGCGGAACACTGGACCAGCTCTATACCCTTCATAGGGTGCTCAAGGGTTCATGGGAGTTTGCCCAACCAGTCCACATGTGCTTTGTGGATCTGGAGAAAGCATTCGACCATGTCCCTCATGGTATTCTGTGGGGGGTGCTTCGGGTGTATGGGGTTCGGGGCCCTTTGCTAAGGGCTGTCCGGTCCCTGTATGAACGGAGCAGGAGTCTGGTTCACATTGCCGGCAGTACGTCAGACATGTTCCCAGTGCATGTTGGACTCCGGCAGGGCTGCCCTTTGTCACCGGTTCTGTTCATAATTTTTATGGACAGAATTTCTAGGCGCAGCCAGGGGCCGGAAGGAATCCTGTTTGGGAACCACAGGATTTCATCTCTGCTTTTTGCAGATGATGTTGTCCTGTTGGCTTCTGCAAACCAGGACCTTCAGCATGCACTGGGGCGGTTTGCAGTCGAGTGTGAAGTGGCTGGGATGAGAATCAGCACCTCCAAGTCCGAGGCCATGGTTCTCGACCGGAAAAGGGTGGCTTGCCGTCTCCAGGGTGGTGGAGAAGTCCTGCCTCAAGTGGAGGAGTTTAAGTATCTCGGGATCTTGTTCACGAGTGAGGGAAGGATAGAGCGTGAGATTGACAGGTGGATCGGTGCGGCCTCCGCAGTGATGCGGTCGCTTTACCGGTCCGTCATGGTGAAGGAGCGGAGCCAAAAGGTGAAGCTCTCGATTTACCGGTTGATCTACGTTCCGACTCTCACCTATGGTCATGAGCTTTGGGTAATGACCGAAAGAACAAGATCGTGGATACAAGCGGCCGAAATGAGTTTCCTTCGCAGGGTGGCTGGGTGCTCCCTTAGAGATAGGGTGAGAAGTACAGTCACTCGGGAGGAGCTCAGAGTAGAGCCGCTGCTCCTCCACATCAAGAGGAATCAGCTGAGGTGGCTCGGGCATCTCTTTCGGACGCCTCCCTGGGGAGGTGTTCCAGGCATGTCCCCCCGGGAGGAGGCCCCGGGGAAGACCCAGGAAACGCTGGAGGGACTATGTCTCTCGGCTGGCCTGGAAACGCCTCTGTGTTCTTCCCGAGGAGCTGGCCGAGGTGTCTGGGGAAAGGGAAGTTTGGGCTTCCATGCTCAGACTGCTGCCTCCGCGACCCGGCCCCGGATAAGCGGAAGAAGACGAGACGATAATAATAATAAAAAAAAAATTATTATAATTATTATTTCAACTTACATAACGCCTTTCTCACACCTAAGCTCACTTTGCAATTACAAAAAAAATCCACCAAAAGTGGGTCAGGATGTAATCCCAGTGGCGTAGCTGTCCACAATCCCACCAAAAGGCATACAAAGGTACAGTGGTGCTTGAAAGTTTGTGAACCCTTTAGAATTTTCTGTATTTCTGCATAAATATGACCTAAAACATAATCAGATTTTCACACAAGTCCTAAAAGTAGATAAAGAGAACCCAGTTAAACAAATGAGACAAAAATATTATACTTGGTCATTTAATTATTGAAGAAAATGATCCAATATTACATATCTGTGAGTGGCAAAAGTATGTGAACCTTTGCTTTCAGTATCTGGTGTGACCCCCTTGTGCAGCAATAACTGCAACTACCGGTAAATGTTTCCGGTAACTGTTGATCAGTCCTGCGCACTGGCTTGGAGGAATTTTAGCCCATTCCTCCATACAGAACAGCTTCAACTCTGGGATGTTGGTGGGTTCCCTCACATGAATTGCTTGCTTCAGGTCCTTCCACAACATTTCGATTGGATTAAGGTCAGGACTTTGACTTGGCCATTCCAAAACATTAACTTTATTCTTCTTTAACCATTCTTTGGTAGAACGACTTGTGTGCTTAGGGTCGTTGTCTTGCTGCATGACCCACCTTCTCTTGAGATTCAGTTCATGGACAGATGTCCTGACATTTTCCTTTATAATTCACTGGTACAATTCAGAATTCATTGTTCCATCAATGATGGCAAGCCGTCCTGGCCCAAATGCAGCAAAACAGGCCCAAACCATGATACTACTACCACTACCATGTTTCACAGATGGGATAAGGTTCTTATGCTGGAATGCAGTGTTTTCCTTTCTCCTAACATAACGCTTCTCATTTAAACCAAAAAGTTCTATTTTGGTCTCATCTGTCCACAAAACATTTTTCCAATAGCCTTCTGGCTTGTCCATGGGATCTTTAGCAAACTGCAGATGAGCAGCAATGTTCTTTTTGGAGAGCAGTGGCTTTCTCCTTGCAACCCTGCCATGCACACCATTGTTGTTCAGTGTTATCCTGATGGTGGACTCATGAACATTAGCCAATGTGAGAGAGGCCTTCAGTTGCTTAGAAGTTACCCTGGGGTCCTTTGTAACCTTGCCAACTATTACATGCCTTGCTCTTGGAGTGATTTTTGTTGGTCCACCACTCCTGGGGAGGGTAACAATGGTCTTGAATTTCCTCCATTTGTATACAATCTGTCTGACTGTGGATTGGTGGAGTCCAAACTCTTTCGTGATGGTTTTGTAATCTTTTCCAGCCTGATGAGCATCAACAATGCTTTTTCTGAGGTCCTCAGAAATCTCCTTTGTTCGTGCCATGATACACTTCCACAAACGTGTTGTGAAGATCAGACTTTGATAGACCTCTGTTCTTTAAATAAAACAGGGTGCCCACTCACACCTGATTGTTATCCCATTGATTGAAAACACCTGACTCTAATTTCACCTTCAAATTAACTGCTAATCCTAGAGGTTCACATACTTTTGCCACTCAGATATGTAATATTGGATCATTTTCCTTAATAAATAAATGACCAAGTATAGTTTTTTTTTTTGTCTCATTTGTTTAACTGGGTTTTCTTTATCTACTTTTAGGACTTGTGTGAAAATCTGATGATGTTTTAGGTCATATTTATGCAGAAATATAGAAAATTCTAAAGGGTTCACAAACTTTCAAGCACCACTGTATGCCCCACACCGCCTGCACAGTCACCACAACACCACTAGGCAACATCACTTGGAACACCGCGCCATGGATCCAGAATGCGAGCACAGAAGCAACACTGTACAGAGTGCTGGACAACCTTGATGTTAACCTTCTAGCTCAACAGGTTTAGAATGAGGAGGTTATGTATTTAGATAAATATCTTTGTGAGTTTTTCATCATACAAGCATGATAAACATATTGACAGAAATTTTATATTTTACACTTTCCTATGTGCCCACTGGCAAATAATATTATAGTTTTTAAATTACATAAATTAGATGAAACATAAAACTTTATCACCTTACTCAGTCGCATCTGAGTTGGGGCACTGAGTGGACACTTACACAGTCATAAAAAAGACCATTCCCATGGTAACAGCATGATAATCACTTACTCTTTCAGTTTCAAGTGATTTCTCTTTCACAGCGGGAACGCCCACCATAAACATGATAAAATCTGTCAGACATAGTTTAGGCTATTCAGAGGTAAAACTTGTTGCGAGATGGAATGCGGATTTTATGCACTTCGGATGATTCAGGACAGTGATTCAATTCATGATTCATTTCATGATTCAAGTAATGATCCAGGACAGCGATTCAGTTCAATCTTGAGAACTGCGATACTGATGATGAGCGGTGCCTTTTTTTTAAACTTCTACTCGATCCAGCCAAAGATCAACTCGAGTAACTGTAAATATTTCTTCTATTTCTGATGAGCAGATCGGCTGATATGCGTGCGCTGTAGTGCATACACAGGAAAAATAACAGCAATTTTTCCAGCGTTAAACGTATTTTCCTCAAAAATAGTTAATTTTGCTCCATTTTGAGTTTAGAGAGTAAAATTTGGAATTCGAGTGGGAGCAAAATTACAGAGTAATTGTGTAACAGAGTAGGCTGTGGCTCTGAACTGAGTAAAATAGAACAAGAGTAAATTTCAAGGCACAATGAATAGAGTCAAATACCACATAAATGAAGCTGTTGTAAAAAGCAGTTTTAGAATTGTGTTGGAATGTGTGAAAAAACATAACCTTACTTATTGTGACTTGACCTGATGGGATTAAGAGTTGCCAGGCAGTGGTTTTCATTCTTTTCATTGAATGGAATTTTTTACTCTTCTCATTGAATACCCCTGTTAGGTTGGGCTGGGAATTGAACCCAGATCGCTGGTGTAGTAACCCAGCAAACACCCACTAGGCTAAGCAGAAGAACGACTCAAGTGCAGAGGAGTGAGAACAAAGCTAAAGTTCAATAAAGTTTATTTGCCAAAGCTCAGAAATCCAGGAAAATCCACAGCTTGTGATTAAACAAAATCCACAAAGGTAAAATTTCTTCCAGTCAGGTAAATCCAAACATACAGGAGATACAAGAAAAAAACATCCAAAAGTTCCAAGAGTCCAAAAATCCAAAACCAAGGAAGAGAAAGCAAAAATCCAAACGCTCAGAAGATACTAAAAATAGCAAAGTTCCAAGCTAACAAAAAATAGTCCCAATGTCCCAAAAGAGCAGTATTCCAAAAACAAAAGTCAACAGGCAAAGGTACGCAGTACAAAAAGTGACTCACCATCAAACAGTACAAAGACTCCGTGACTAGAAACACAAAATGGGGTAGTATAAATACCCAAAGTAATTGAACACATGACCAGGTCAGAATTGGCAATTAAGAATAGGCGGGACAGTTAATTAAGAACAGGTGGGGCACAAGGCACATGACCATCAAAACAAAGAAGCACATGGCTGTCAAAACAAACACAAATCACCTAGCTGTCAAAACAAACATGACATGACAAAGATACAATAGCGGCATCTAGAGGCCAAGATAGTCACAAAGCCCAACAGGACACCCCCCCACAAGGAGCGTCTCCTGACGTTCCCAGGGCGATCAGGATGGGCCAAATGGAAGTCCCGACAAAGTCCTTTGTCCAAAATGTCCCGAGCGGGGCCCCAACAGTGCTCCACGGACCAGTCGGGAGTCCAGCAGGCGGCGCACAGTGAACACAGTCTGTCCACGGAGGATGTGGGGAGGCAGGGGATTCCTAGGGGCAGGGGCATAAGGGCATGACAGTACGGGCCGCAACAGGGACATGTGGAATGTGGGATTGATTCTCAGAGACCGGGGCAACTGGAGCCGGTAGGCAACAGGGTTCACCCTGTGCACTACCTTGAAGGGGCCAACATAACGAGGGGCAAGTTTGCAGTTCTCCACCCATAGAGGAAGGTCTTTGGCGGACAACCAAACCCGCTGCCCAGGGCGAAAACTGTGGGCAGGCCGTCTATGGTGGTTGGCCTGAGTCTGGTTGGCCCTGGAAGTACGGATGAGAGTCCTCCGGACCTTGTTCCAGGTCTTACGACACTATCTCAGGAAATGATTGACCGAGGGCACCCCAGCGTCCTCCTCCTGTTCAGGAAACAAAGGTGGCTGGAACCCGAATTGGCATTGGAATGGAGACAACCTGGTGGCTGATGACTGAAGGGTGTTATGGGCGTACTCTGCCCATGGCAACAAGGTGCTCCACGACATCGGGTTGTCCATCGCCAGGCCTTGCAGGGTGGTTTCAAGGTCCTGGTTGAGCCATTCTGGCCATTAGACTGGGGATCGAACCCAGAGGAGAGGCTGGCAGTGGCCCCGATCAGCTTGCAGAATGCCCGCCACACTCGGGAGGAGAACTGGGGCCCCCGGTCGGAGACGATGTCCTGCGGGAGTCCGAAGACTCGGAAGACATGAGTGAACATTAGTTTCGCGGTCTCAAGGGCAGAAGGGAGCTTGCATTAAGGGATGAAACGACAGGCCTTTGAGAACCTGTCGACTATAACTAGAATGACAGCATTACCTTGTGAATCTGGAAGGCCCGTGATGAAGTCGACCGCCACATGAGACCAGGGATGCCGAGGAATGGGCAGAGGATGCAGGAGACCCTGGGGATGCTGCCGCAGGTTCTTGCTTCTGGTGCACACTTCACAGGACAGGATGAATGACCTCACTTCTTTCTCCATGCCTGGCCACCAGAAGCATCTCTTCAAGAAATCCAGGGTCCTCCGAGCTCCCGGGTGAGCAGTGAGAGGGGACAAATGACCCCACTGGAGAACCTTGGCCCGAGCTTGACGTGGAACGTACAAGAGACCAGGTGGCCCCATCCCAGGACCAGGGTCCTGGTGTTGAGCTTCTTGGACAGCCTCCTCAAAACCCCAGCGGACAGGGGCCACAATCCGGGACACAGTGATAATAGGCCCAACTTCACTCTCCCTGTTAGTGGAAGAGAACTGTCTGGAAAGAGCATCAGGTTTGGTGTTCTTCGAGCCGGGGCGGTACGACAGGGTGAAATCGAACCAACTGAAGAACAAGGCCCACCTAGCCTGTCGTAGATTAAGTCTCTTGGCTTGCTGGAGGTACTCCAGGTTTTTGTGGTCCGTCCAAACCAGTAATGGATGTTGAGCTCCCTCCAGCCAGTGCCTCCACTCCTCAAGGGCCAGTTTGACAGCAAGCAGTTCTCGATCACCCACATCATAACGGGACTCCGCAGGACTCAGACGGTGGGAGAAGTATGCACAGGGGTGCAACCTTCCATCCGAGCGTTGAGAGAGGACAACGCCGATGCCACTGTCCGAAGTGTCCACCTCGACAATGAAGGGTTGCGATGTGTCAGGGAGGACCAGAATGGGTGCAGTACAGAAGCGGTGCTTGAGGTCCTTGAAAGCCTTCTCTGCCTGAGGAGACCAGACAAAAGACCCACCTGTCCTTTTGGTGAGGTCAGATATGGGTGCTGCTACCGAACTGAAGTTTCGGACAAACTTGCGGTAGAAATTAGCAAATCCTAAAAACCGCTGAACTCCTTTCACGGACTTGGGAGTGGGCCAATCCCGGACGGCCAGGGTCTTGGCTGGATCCATCTGAAGTTGTCCTGTCCGTATAATAGAGGTCTGCGCGGGTCGGATTTTTCAGTCCCCCTCCCGCCCGCGCCCGCATTGTGCAGTCCCACTCCCGCCCACAAAGAATTATGATTTTCAGTCCCGCTCCTGCCCGCGCCTGCCATATTTTGTCCCGCTCCCGCCCGCAAATCCCGCATGATGCAGACGTTCGCGTTATTTCTCAGGAAAGTTCTTGTCTTGACACAGCGTGATGGTGCCCCGCCCCTACTTTGAGTGGATTTGAGCATAAATATCTACAGCTCACGTTCACATTTGTTATTATTTACCTTGTTTCTGAATTCAGCATGTAGTGTCTCTAATAATAATAATAATAATAATAATAATAATAATAATAATAATGTGCTGTCAAGCAATTAAAATATTTAATCGTGAATCGCACATTTTTATCACATGAGAAACCGTTGTAATTCTCTGATCAGCATAAAAAAGTGAATGGGCTTGCTTTGTACCAATGGTGTTTTTTTTTTATTGCAAAGCAGAACTAGTAAGAGAAGTGAATTGATTTACTGCTTGAGTTAGTCTACAACTCTAATCAGAGAGACAGGTTACACAGTGACGGTAGGCTTGACTCAATGCTATCCCAGAAATCCTTCCTGTAATATGCAAATTTGGCCGTCTCTGATTGGACAGCCAAATTTGCATATTACAGGAAGGATTTCTGGGATAGCATTGAGTCAAGCCTACCGTCACCGTGTAACCTGTCTCTCTGATTAGAGTTGTAGACTAACGCAAGCAGTAAATCACTTCACTCATGGGTCTCTTGCTAGCTGGGTGTGAACTGCGAGTCATTAGAGTGATCAAAGGATTTCCCGTTAGGGTGATCAATGGCAAATTTAAGATGCCATTCCTCACTCAATCTGGCAATCTGACTCTCTCTGCAAATTTAGGCATCTTAAAGGAACAGTCCACCGTACTTCCATAATGAAATATGCTCTTATCTGAATTGAGACGAGCTGCTCCGTACCTGTCCGAGCTTTGCGCGACCTCCCAGTCAGTCAGACGCGCTGTCACTCCTGTTAGCAATGTAGCTAGGCTCAGTATGGCCAATGGTATTTTTTGGGGCTGTAGTTAGATGCGACCAAACTCTTCCGCGTTTTTCCTCTTTACATAGGTTTATATGACCAGTGATATGAAACAAGTTCAGTTACACAAATTGAAACGTAGCAATTTTCTACGCTATGGAAAGTCCGCACTATAATGACAGGCGTACTAACACCTTCTGCGCGCTTCGGCAGCACATTGATACGGAGCTCAGATATCAATGCGCTGCCGAAGCACGCAGAAGGTGTTAGTACGCCTGTCATTATAGTGCGGACTTTCCATAGCATAGAAAATCGCCACGTTTCAATTTGTGTAACTGAACTTGTTTCATATCACTGGTCATATAAACCTATGTAAAGAGGAAAAACGCAGAAGAGTTTGGTCGCATCTAACTACAGCCCCAAAAAATACCATTGGCCATACTGAGCCTAGCTACATTGCTAACAGGAGTGACAGCGCGTCTGACTACGTCTGACTGACTGGGAAGTCGCGCAAAGCTCAGACAGGTATGGAGCAGCTCATCTCAATTCAGATAAGAGCACATTTCATTATGGAAGTACGGTGGACTGTTCCTTTAAAATGTTTTTATTAATGCCAAATAAAATATCCAGCACAAATTATATATGATAGACATAAATTAATAATTTATAAATTTTATTTCAAACACGTTTTTAGTTAGCAGGACTGCAGCTTATCACTGCTCCCGCCTGCGCCGCATATGTGCACTCCCGCTCCCGCCCACGCATGCATATGTGCACTTCCGGTCCCGCCCGCGCCTGCAATGAGCTTTCAAAATTTGTCCCGCGCCGCACTGCTTTGCAGCGGGTCCCGCGGGACTCCCGCGGGAGTGCAGGGCTCTACCGTACAATAAAGCCCAGAAAGGAGACCTCTGGGACATGAAATTCACATTTCTGGGCTTTCACAAACATTGTTTTTCAGCAGCCTCTGAAGAACCTGACGGACATGGTGGCGGTGCTCATGCAAGGTCTTGGAGAATATTAAAATGTCGTCGAGGTAAACAAAAGCATATTTGTTGATCATATCCCTCAGCACGTCATTGATAAGGGCCTGAAAGACTGCTGGTGCATTGGTAAGTCCAAAGGGCATCACTTGGTACTCATAGTGTCCTGATGGGGTGTTAAAGGCAGTCTTCCATTCGTCTCCCTGTCGGATATGAATGAGGTGGTATGCATTCTGTAAATCCAACTTAGTGAAGACTATAGCACCTTGGAGCAGGTCGAATGCTGTGGACATCAGCGGAAGGGGATAGCGGTTGCGCACTGTGATCTTATTCAGGCCCCTGTAGTCAATACATGGTCGCAATCCCCCATCCTTCTTGCTGACAAAGAAGAAGCCTGCACCAGCAGGTGAGGTGGAAGGGCGGATGAATCCAGAGGCCAGGGCATCCTTGATGTATTCATCCATGGCCTTGCGCTCTGGCTGAGAAAGGGAAAACAGCCTGCCCCGAGGAGGGGTAGCACCAGGGAGCAAGTCAATGGCACAGTCATAGGCATGGTGAGGAGGAAGAGTGGCGGCCCTACTCTTGCTAAAAACTTCCTTCAAATCCCAGTACTCTGTGGGAACTTGAGATAACTCGGTGAGATCAGGGGGCTCGGCAGGAGACACAGGAGAACCAGAGAGCAGACAAGAGGCATGGCATGTAGGGCCCCATTCCACAACCTGGCTTGTTACCCAGTCTATGCGAGGGTTGTGGCGGGTGAGCCAAGGAAAGCCTAGAATCACTGGGAACTCTGGTGAATGAATCAGGTGCAGGGATATTTCTTCTCTGTGACCTTGAGACTGGAGAAGAACTGGGGAAGTTACTTGGGTGACTCTTCCATCATCTAAAGCTTGGCCATCCAGAGCAGACACAGACAACGGAGCTTCAAGGGGTACAGTAGGGACATTGCTTCTTCGGGCAAAGTGAACATACATAAAATTTCCAGCAGCCCCGGAGTCTAACAATGCTTGGCAAGAATGGACAGACTCACCCCAGGAGATGGAGACAGGGATGTAGACTCCTTGGCCAGGAAGTTCGGGAGAGAGGGTAGTCCCCATCACAACCCTCCCTCGGCTGGACGGGGCGGTCCTTTTCCCAAGAGCTTGGGACATGATGCTCGGAAATGGCCAGGCTTGCCACAGTAGATGCAGCACTTGTCCCTCCTTCTGCGCTCCTTCTCAGATGCAGAGAGACGAGTACGGCCAACTTGCATGGGTTCCGGACAAACACTGGAAGAGGTGGACGGACTCCAAGTTGAAGCAGTGAGGTAAGGGAAGCCCAGGTCTTGGCTACGCTCTCTAATCCTGTTATCAAGGCGAATGTCATGTGAGATCAGAGTTTCAAGGTCACTTGGGCAACCTATCGAGGCCAGACCGTCTTTGATGGAGTCAGACAGACCATGGTGGAAAGCTGAAACCAGGGCAGTCTCATTCCATCCACTGACTGCTGCGAGTGTCCTGAACAAGATGGCGTAGTCTGCGACACTTCCTCCCTGCCGGATGGACATGAGCTTCCGGGCTGCATCTTTGCTGATGTCCGACGGATTGAAAACACAAAGCATCTCCTCTGTAAACATCTTGAAATCGGAACACTCAGGTCCCTGTCTCTGCCAGATGGCTGTTGCCCAAGCTTGTGCCTTACCAGCTAACAATGTTATTACATATGCAATCTTGCTGCGGTCAGTAGTGTAGGTGGTAGGCTGGAGCTCAAAGGTAAGTTGACACTGGGTAAGGAACTCCCGGCACTCACCGTGCTTGCCATCATACCTCTGTGGTGCAGGAAGGCAGGGTTCATGAGGTGAAGGAGGCAGCGTGGCAGGAGGCACTGGAGCTGGAGCAGATGGTGGAGCAGGAGCAGAGGGAGGATCAGCTGGGGGCAGAGGAGTCAGCCATGCAAGGGCATTCCTAATTTGCTGAAGCAGTGCATCGTGGCAAGCAAGGGTCTCTTGTTGGCTTACAAGTGCTTGTCCATGAGTGTCCATGGTAGCTCCAAAGCTTGTTAAAGTGGCCATTATCTTCTGACACTCTGTCGGGTAGACAGCTGAAGAAGCCTCTGCTGAGTCAGTCATGACTGAGTCTTTTCTGTTAGGTTGGGCTGGGAATTGAACCTGGGTCGTTGGTGTAGTAACTCAGCAAACACCCACTAGGCTAAGCAGAGGAATGACTCAAGTGCAGAGGAGTGAGAACAAAGCTAAAGTTCAATAAAGTTTATTTGCCAAAGCTCAGAAGTCCAGGAAAATCCACAGCTTGTGATTTAACAAAATCCACAAAGGTAAAATTTCTTCCAGTCAGGTAAATCCAAACATACAGGAGATACAAGAAAAAACATCCAAAAGTTCCAAGAGTCCAAAAATCCAAAACCAAGGAAGAGAAAGCAAAAATCCAAACGCTCAGAAGATACTAAAATAGCAAAGTTCCAAGCTAACAAAAAATAGTCCCAATGTCCCAAAAGAGCAGTATTCCAAAAACAAAAGTCAACAGGCAAAGGTACGCAGTACAAAAAGTGACTCACCATCAAACAGCACAAAGACTCCGTGACTAGAAACACAAAATGGGGTAGTATAAATACCCAAAGTAATTGAACACATGACCAGGTCAGAATTGGCAATTAAGAATAGGCAGGACAGTTAACTAAGAACAGGTGGGGCACAAGGCACATGACCATCAAAACAAAGAAGCACATGGCTGTCAAAACAAACACAAATCACCTAGCTGTCAAAACAAACATGACATGGCAAAGATACAATAGCAGCCTCTAGAGGCCAAGATAGTCACAAAGCCTAACAACCCCTCCCACTGCCAAACCTTTATCCCAAAGCAATAGGACATAAATTTTTTGATGGCCAGTTAATTGTCCAAATCAATGGTGCAGATTTAAGTTATTATGCTTGATACATTCCTAAGGCTGAACAGAATCACCTCAAGTGATCAAAATGGTTCGTTACAATGGGTAAGGTCATATCCCCCCCCCCACACACACACACTTTCCAAAACTGCTTTTTACAACATCTTCATTTATCTGTTTTTTTTGTTTTTTAAAGTACAATCATGACAAACATACTACACTGATATTATTGTAGCTGAACTTGTGCTGAATACAAAAAAATAAATAAATAAAAATAAAAAAAGGTCATCCCTGGCGAAAAAAAGTACTTTATTGTCTTTAAAGTATATTCATATTTTCAATAGTATATTGAAAATGTACTTACACAAATTGTACTTTTTGTAAATATATAAAAAAGTATACTAACATCACGCTTTCACGCTAACACTTTTACCACACTTTAAAATAATTATACTATATTACACTTTATAGAAATATATTATACTAAAATATACTTTCAGTGAAAGTTGTGTAATTTCTAGTGTACTAATTTTTAAGGTACTTATAATACAAAGTACTAATTAAGCATATATTAGTACATATAAAGTCATATATTTAAAGTATACAAAATATACTTTAAGTTGTTCTACTTTAGCACATAAAAGTACACTAAATACTTTTCAAGTTGCACTTTTCTACAATTTAATTACAATTAAAATATATTTAGTACAAAATTAGTTGTTCCAAAATAGCATGCCTCAAGTTAACTAATCATAAACACACAAAGTATATTGATGATTAGTGTGGCTTCAAGTACACAAAAGTATGCTAAATTTTAGTTCACTTAGCACATTTATTTTGCACCAGGGATATGACATTAAAAATACTGCTTAGGTTTGTTGAAATTGACAAAATCAGAGCATGCCAAAAATCACTAGAGTGCAAGAAAATACCCTCAGACCCCAGATGGTTAAAAAAGAGCAACAAGCTCACTGCAGTCCATAGCGAGCAACACAGGCATCACCCATGGCAGACCAAGGCCTGAAGAGAACCGATGCCCAAAACTGAGTCTGGAGCTATGCCACGACTGGCAGACAAAACATTCAAACAAAGAACAAACATCAAACCATGCAAGGACAAAAAGTAAAACAAAGGGGTAAAAAAGAAAAATAAAAAGCTCTGGTGGGAAGAGGCAGCCAAAACACAGAGTGTATGCTCAATTGGAAACAGAAAAACGCTTAACTGCCATAAACAGCAGCACTTTTAATAGCAGTTAATCAAATCACTTAGCAGAGGCATGATCATCAGTCATCTTCCGCTTGACAATCTTTTGCATTCAAAAGAACAGAACACAACTATCTTCTATAAACAACCTGAAGGTGTTTAGAGATAGGATGAAGTTATATTTGCTGCATTTGCAGATGTAAAGCTAGAGGACGAGCGCTATAGTGCAGCAGAGTTGGGTGAGCTACGTTAAAATGAAGACAGGTTGTTGCAGCACCGCTATACTAAAAACTCATTTTTGCAAATAGCTTAAGACTACAGAGTTGTACATTTCTGGTATGTTTGAGATCATCAGTGCAGATTATAAAAAGGGCTTGGGCTACATTCAATACTTGAGCTATTATTTCCTTTAAACAATGAGTATGCATAAATGACACTCATAATGACATACTATAGAAGCCATAGCTATGGCCTCTATTGTTTACAGCAGAGAGCAGCTGTTAGCGCTCTGTAACGCTGCACTGTTGCTGAGAGACAGACCCGAGGTCCTGTGCAAGCTGAGGAGGAGACATGGGTGCTGAGCCGGAGTTCAACGCCGTGAGAGGAAGAGGAGACATCGTCCAGTCCTCCCGTCCATCATCATGGGGAATGTACGATCTTTATCCAACAAGATGGACGAACTGGTGGCGTTAACCCGCCACCAAAGGACCTACCAGCACTGCAGCTTAATGGTGTTTATGGAGACGTGGATGACCAGTGTTGTCATGGATATGCATACCACACTGGATGGGTTCCAGCTGCTGAGAGCTGACAGGACGACAGAGAGCAGCAAGAGGAAAGGAGGAGGGCTGGCAGTGTTTAATAATAACAGGTGGTGTAACTCTGGGCACATCACTATTAAAAGAGAGGCACTGCTGTCCGGACATTGAACTGTTAGCGGTTAGCATGAGGCCATTCTATCTGCCTCTGGAATTTTCACATGCTGTTGTAATAGCTGTGTATGTCCCCCCCTCTGCTAATGCTGATACTGTGTGTGACGACCTCCACTCTACAGTGAGCAGGCTGCAGACTCTGAGCCCACAAGCCCTCTTAATAATCTCTGGAGACTTCAACCATGTCTCCCTGTCCTCCACTCTGCCCACCTTCACCTAGTACATCACATGCAGCACCAGAGACGATAAGACTCTTGATCTGCTATATGCAAACATCAAGGAGGCATACAAGTTATCCCCCCTGGGAAGATCTGATCACAGTCTGGTTTTCCTCCAGCCAGTGTACAAATCTCTTGTGCACAGGCAACCAGCTGTGTCCCGTACCATGTCAAGATGGTTCGATGAAGCGGATGAAGTTCTGAAGGACTGTTTCAATACAACAGTGTGGGAGTTATTCAAAGACTCACATGGGGAAGACATCAACAGCCTTACAGACTGCATTATGGACTATATTAACTTTTGCGTGGAAAACACTGTACCTGCTAGGACTGTACAGTGTTTCTCCAACAACAAACTGTGGATTAACACAGACAAAAAGGCTCCTCAAGGAGAAGTGAAGGGCTTTCAGGTCTGGAGACAAGAAGGAGCTGAAGGCTGTGCAGAGGGAGCTGAGGAGGATGATTAGAGAGGGAAAGAGGAGCTACAGGAGGAAAATGGAGGAGCAGCTGCAGCAGAACACTGCCAGAGGAGTTTGGAGAGAACTAAAGACCATCTTCTGGCCACCAGTCTTCAAACTCCCAGGCTGAGGGATACCAGCAGTAGGCAAATTACCTGAAACTCTTCAATAGATTTGATCAGGCATTTGCACCTCCCCTGGCCCAGACACCTTGGTTGCAGCCCTCGTCGTTCACACCTCAAGGACTCTGCCCCTCCCCCACCTTCTTCCCCTCTCACAACGTCTAGTAGCTCACAGTCACCACACACACCAACTAACTCCCACCCCCACTCACCACCCACAGATTCATACATCACCCCAAATTCAAACCACCACAGACAATATACATCACACAACACATACCCCATTGTTTTATACATCACCCCAAATTCAGACAACCACGAATAACACAACACACAGCCCCCCTGCTCAAACTGGTCCCTCACAACACTCCAGGTAAGGAACCAGCTGAGGAAGATGAAGGCAAGGAAGGCTGCAGGTCCAGATGACATCAGCTCCAGGCTCCTCAGGTCCTGCGCAGACAAGCTGTGCAGGATAGTTGGACATCTGTTCAACCTGAGCTTGAAGCTGGGGAGAGTACCACAGCTATGGAAGACATCCTGTGTGGTACCTGTGCCCAAGACTCCGCACCCCAAGGACCTCAACAGCGACAGGCCAGTGGCCCTATCACCACACCTGATGAACTTCCTGCAGAAGTTCTTTCATGACTCTGCTATCATTGGCCTCATCACAGATGGGGACAACAGGGAGTACAGAGGACTGTTGCAGGACTTTGTGGATTGGTGCCAGTGAAACCACCTCCAGATCAATGCAGGGAAAACTAAGGAGCTGGTGGTGGATTTTCGCAGGCGTGCTCCAGCCAAACACCAGTGAGCATCCAGGGGAAGGAGATTGAGCTGGTGACATAAGTATCTGGGTGTTCACCTGAACAAAAAACTGGACTGGACTGATAACACCACAGCACTGTACAGGAAAGGTCAGAGCAGGCTGTATCTGCTACAGAGACTCAGGTCTTTTGGAGTGCAAGGGGCACTCATGAAGACCTTTTTTGACACTGTGGTGGCATCAGCCATCTTTCACGGCGTGGTTTGCTGGGAGAGCAGCATCTCCACAGCTGACAGGAAGACACTGGACAAACTGATCAGGAGGGCCAGCTCTGTGCTGGGATGCTCTCTGGAGCCAGTGTGTGGGAGGAGGAGGATGGCTAAGTGGTCATCTATGATGGAGAACGACTCCCACCCCCTACAGGATTTACTCACTGGACTGCAGAGCTCCTTCAGCAGGAGGTTGCTCCACCCTAAGTGTGTGAAGGAGCATTACCACAGATCATTCCTTCCTGCAGTTGTTAGACTGTACAACCAGCACTGCTCACAGTAGACTCACATCTGTATGTCTGTCAATTGTTGTTGCATTGTTGTTTTTTTGTTTTATCTTTCGCAATTATGACCACCTGATATGTGCAATAAATGTGTTTCATCTCCATAATTCCTCTAATTTAGTATTTACCTTAGGTATTTTATACACACACACACACACACACACGATTCCAAAAAAGTTGGGACAAAATACAAATTGTAAATAAAAACGGAATGCAATGATGTAGAAGTTTCAAAATTCCATATTTTATTCAGAATAGAACATAGATGACATATCAAATGTTTAAACTGAGAGAATGTATCATTGAAAGAGAAAAATTAGGTGATTTTAAATTTCATGACAACAACACCTCAAAAAAGTTGGGACAAGGCCATGTTTACCACCGTGAGACATCCCCTTTTCTCTTTACAACAGTCTGTAAACGTCTGGGGACTGAGGAGACAAGCTGCTCAAGTTTAGGGATAGGAATGTTAACCCATTTCTTGTCTAATGTAGGATTCTGGTTGCTCAACTGTCTTAGGTCTTTTTTGTCGTATCTTCCGTTTTATGATGCGCCAAATGTTTTCTATGGGTGAAAGATCTGCACTGCAGGCTGGCCAGTTCAATACCCGGACCCTTCTTCTACGCAGCCATGATGCTGTAATTGATGCAGTATGTGGTTTGGCATTGTCATGTTGGAAAATGCAAGGTCTTCCCTGAAAGAGACGTCGTCTGGATGGGAGCATATGTTTCTCTAGAACCTGGATATACCTTTCAGCATTGATGGTGTCTTTCCAGATGTGTAAGCTGCCCATGCCACACGCACTAATGCAACCCCATACCATCAGAGATGCAGACTTCTGAACTGAGCGCTGATAACAACTTGGGTCGTCCTTCTCCTCTTTAGTCCGAATGACGCGGCGTCCCTGATTTCCATAAAGAACTTCAAATTTTGATTCGTCTGATCACAGAACAGTTTTCCACTTTGCCACAGTCCATTTTAAATGAGCCTTGGCCCAGAGAAGACGTCTGCACTTCTGGATCATGTTTAGATATGGCTTCTTATTTGAACTATAGAGTTTTAGCTGGCAACGGCAGATGGCACGGTGAATTGTCTTCACAGATAATGTTCTCTGGAAATATTCCTGAGCCCATTTTGTGATTTCCAATACAGAAGCATGCCTGTACTGTATGTGATGCAGTGCCGTCTAAGGGCCCGAAGATCACGGGCATCCAGTATGGTTTTCTGGCCTTGACCCTTACGCACAGAGATTCTTCCAGATTCTCTGAATCTTTTGATGATATTATGCACTGTAGATGACAATATGTTCAAACTCTTTGCAATTTTACACTGTCGAACTCCTTTCTGATATTGCTCCACTATTTGTCGGTGCAGAATTACGGGGATTGGTGATCCTCTTCCCATCTTTACTTCTGAGAGCCGCTGCCACTCCAAGATGCTCTTTTTATACCCGGTCATGTTAATGACCTATTGCCAATTGACCTAATGAGTTGCAATTTGGTCCTCCAGCTGTTCCTTTTTTGTACCTTTAACTTTTCCAGCCTCTTATTGCCCCTGTCCCAACTTTTTTGAGATGTGTTGCTGTCATGAAATTTCAAATGAGCCAATATTTGACATGAAATTTCAAAATGTCTCACAGACAACATATCAAATGTTCTATTGTGAATACAATATCAGTTTTTGAGATTTGTAAATTATTGCATTCTGTTTTTATTTACAATTTGTACTTTGTCCCAACTTTTTTGGAATCGGGGTTGTATATATATATATATATATATATAATTTTTTTTTTGTAATTTTTTTTTTTTTTTGGGGGGGGGGCTTTATATATCCCCTTCTGCTTTTCTCCACTGTGCTGCTGCAAACAGGAAATTTCCCCATTGTGGGATAATAAAGGTCTTCTTATCTTATAAATACTAATATTTCATTAATAAAGTTCATATTGATGCTTTGTGTTAGAAATAACCAGCTGGAATATTTCTAACAAATGCATTTCCGTCTTTTACAATTTACTAACAGTTTTGCATGTGCAGTTAGTAAAAATGTAAAAAGTGAAAGCATTTTTATTGTGAATGCCAACAGTCTGAACTATGCGCTTAAGCGGAACAATAAACTGAAATATGATTTCAACTATATCTATTTCGTACCAATACACTGCATATCCTAGCCAAATTAAGGCCCTGTGCCCAAGAACTTTGGTCTACTTTGCCTCATGAGGGGAAAAAAAAGGTCCAAAAAATGGAAAGCATCAAAGGAAGGTCATGCAAGTGAGAAAGGCAGAAGTTCCATGGAACTCGTAGGAAGTGAACTGATCTGATGTGAAGTGTAAATGTGACTGAGCATAATGTGCTTCATTTAAAATTCAAATTAAAATAAATAAATAAATAAACAGGAAGATGGGCTCATGTTTTTACATAAGTCATACATCTTATCCTGCTACTATGCATTTAACTGCTGGTTAAAATCTGTTCTGTGAAATTGAAAATGCACCAGAAATGCTTTTGGTGCAAAGTAAATTAAGTTGCCCCAAATTCTTATTTACTATGAATAAAATCATTCAGTCAGTTGTACTTAATTAATAGTTGGGCAAAATAAGCTATTTATGATGAAATGGGGCAAGATGGAATCGTGAAATTTAACAGAACGTCTGTATAAATGCAGTGCCTGACAGTTTTGTGGACAAAAATTGGTTGAAAATACCACTGCACTGATAGATTTTCAGTCTTGCATTCCCTATAGGGCCATTCCTCCCACATCAGCTCATTCTGACCACAAATCCAAAGGAATGTGCTGATGTTAACCAGCAAAATACGCTTGTGCCTGCATGAAAATCTAGCTCTCTTCTGTTGCCTCGTCCATCCGTTTATTCATTCACCGTTAGACAGGAATAAACTCTGTCCATTGCAGGTTAACATACAGTGGTGCTTGAAAGTTTGTGAACCCTTTAGAATTTTCTATATTTCTGCATAAATATAACCTAAAACATCATCTGATTTTCACACAAGTCTTAAAAGTAGATAAAGAGAACCCAGTTAAACAAATGAGACAAAATATTATACTTGGTCATTTATTTATCGAGGAAAACGATCCAATATTACATATCTGTGAGTGGCAAAAAGTATGCAAACCTCGATGATCAGCAGTTAATTTGAAGGTGAAATTAGAGTCAGGTGTTTCCAATCAATGGGATGACAATCAGGTGTGAGTGGGCACCCTGTTTTATTTAAAGAAAAGGGATCTATCAAAGTCTGATCTTCACATGTTTGTGGAAGTGTATCATGGCACAAACAAAAGAGATTTCTGAGGACCTCAGAAAAAGCGTTGTTGATGCTCATCAGGCTGGAAAAGGTTACAAAACCATCTCTAAAGAGTTTGGACTCCACCAATCCACAGTCAGACAGATTGTGTACAAATGGAGGAAATTCAAGACCATTGTTACCCTCCCCAGGAGTGGTCGACCAACAAAGATCACTCCAAGAGCAAGGCGTGTAATAGTTGGCAAGGTCACAAAGGACCCCAGGGTAACTTCTAAGCAACTGAAGGCCTCTCTCACATTGGCTAATGTTCATGAGTCCATCATCAGGAGAACACTGAACAATAATGGTGTGCATGGCAGGGTTGCAAGGAGAAAGCCACTGCTCTCCAAAAAGAACATTGCTGCTCATCTGCAGTTTGCTAAAGATCACATGGACAAGCTAGAGGCTATTGGAAAAATGTTTTGTGGTTGGATGAGACCAAAATACAACTTTTTGGCTGACAGGAGAAGCGTTGTATGTTTGGAGAAAGGAAAACACTGCATTCCAGCATAAGAACCTTATCCCATCTGTGAAACATGGTGGTGGTAGTATCATGGTTTGAGCCTGTTTTGCTGCATCTGGGCCAGGATGGCTTGCCATCATTAATGGAACAATGAATTCTGAATTATACCAGCAAATTCTAAAGGAAAATGTCAGGACATCGGTCCATGAACTGAATCTCAAGTCTTTCTACCAAAGAATGGTTAAAGAAGAATAATGTTTTGGAATGGCCAAGTCAAAGTCCTGACCTTAATCCAATTGAAATGTTGTGGAAGGACCTGAAGCGAGCAGTTCATGTGAGGAAACCCACCAACATCCCAGAGTTGAAGCTGTTCTGTATGGAGGAATGGGCTAAAATTCTTCCAAGACGGTGTTCAGGACTGATCAACAGTTACCGGAAATGTTTAGTTGCAGTTATTGCTGCACAAGGAGGTCACACCAGATACTGAAAGCAAAGGTTCACATACTTTTGCCACTCACAGATATGCAATATTGGATCATTTTTCTCAATAAATAAATGACCAAGTAAACTATTTTTGTCTCATTTGTTTAACTGGGTTCTCTTTATCTACTTTTAGGACTTGTGTGAAAATCTGATGTTTTAGGTCATATTTATGCAGAAATATAGAACATTTTAAAGGGTTCAAAAACTTTCAAGTATCATTGTACATATATCTTCCCCAGACCTACAAACCCAGAATGAAAAAACGGTTGGTGGGCTTGAATGTTGTAAGGCAGGATATATATATGTATGTATACGTGTGTGTGTGTGTTTTGTGTGTGTACACACACACACACACACACACACACACTTTTTCCCTGAATCATTTTAACAATGTTATATATAGTTAATCATGAAGGACATTTAAACAGACAGTGACTTGGTTAGAGGAGACCTATTTACTAGGCATGCAACGATTCACTCAATTCACAATTTGATTCAATTCAATTTGTGATATTTTTGAAAAAAAAAAACTTAAAAATTACAAAAAAAGCAACTCGTACTTTCCTATTTTTATCAACTTAAATATTCTTTGTTAAATTAAAAATTTTTCTTCCATTTTATTAATAACCAACAATAATTATTTACCCGCAGTTGTAAAGGTTGGAGTAAAATATAATCACATATTGAATATTCATTCTATTAAAAATGAAAAAAAAGTTAATAACAAATAGCCTTTTTCTTAATAAATCTTTAATGAACATTTGCACTTCCTCCATTTTCTTCAGCTCTCAGCAGTCTGCAAATACAGCTCCGGTTTCTTGTTAAATCTATTTGTACAGTCAATTACACAACAGCTCTTTACCATTTTAGATCTGTTTTTTCTGTTTTCCCCACATTAGAGCTGTGGGAAGTAACACTTGATTGAAGTCACGTGCATTCCTGCTATTATACCTGATTTTACAGTACGTGTACATATTGTACACGTACAGTACATAATTTACAAAGCAATTACAGCTTGGGAAAATTAAGATTATGCAGCCTGATAACTGATTCTTTTTTTATTTCATCAATTCAAAAAGACAAATTTGTATCACAATTTATCATCGCACGATATATCATTGCATGTCTACTATTTACAAGACACCAGACGATTTTGCATAATTTTGTATTCCAAGCCTAAAAAGAAAGTATGGTTTGGATTAATTAATTTATCACATATTTCTTTTGAAAACATATTTCTTCACTTAAAATAATCATGGCATTATATAAATTATGATTATCAAAATCACACATGGTATAGGCTTTCGGGAAGATATAGGCTTTAGTTGCCAGTAGCACTTGACCTTTTAGTTTTGCATTTTCGTGATTTTATGTCTTTGTATTTTACATAAGGGTGGCATGGTGGTGTAGTGACCAGCACTGTCGCCTCATAGCGAGAAGGTTCTGGGTTTGAGCCCAGTGGCCAATGGGGGCCTTTCTGTGCGGAGTTTGCATGTTCTCCCCGTGTCTGCATGGGTTTCCTCCAGGTGCTCCGGTTTCCCGCACAGTCCAAAGACATGCAGGTTAGGCTAACTGGTGGCTCTAAATTGACCGTAGATGTGAATGTGAATGGTTGTTTGTCTCTGTGCGTCAGCCCTGTGATGATCTGGCGACTTGTCCAGGGTGTACCTCGCCTTTCGCCCATAGTCAGCTGGGATAGGCTCCAGCTTGCCCACAACCCTGCACAGGATAAGTGGTTGCGGATAATGGATGGATGGATGGATGTATTTTACAGACACTACATGCTAAGTTGACACGTACAACTTCATCATGTGAGGAATCACACAACAGATTATGCAGTTATACTGTGCTTCACATTGTGCTGTCACATCATTCCAGCGTGCATTATTTTCATATAATATCCTGGTCTGGACTGTGTTATTCCACAGCAAATTGATATAGTCTATTCTCCTGCAGGAAATTTATTTTCACAGCCTATACAATTGCAACAGAAACATACAACACATAACCATACTCCCAAATACAGGTAAACATATATTTGCCTATTTGCTGGGGATTACACTGTTTAATTTATTAATGAATAACTTGTGAACTTTAACATGATTTATTTGTTATAGCCGTGCTCTCTTTCCTGTAATTCTTTCCCTCACCAGGCTCTCTCTCTCTCTCTCTCTCTCATATACTTTAAAGTACCACAATGGTTACAAAGCACTCACAACCAAGACTCCGTCCCTTTGTGCAAGCTGTTACTATCGAAACAATAGCATATTAAAACAAGTGTATTAATAGAAACCTATCAATAGAATTCACGGTCTCAGATCACACTGGAGTTCAAAACTACTAAGCAACTGTCAATCATTTCAGATGATTGGCTTATCTGCCATTTTATTAGAGAAAAAAAAAGAAGCCTGCACTGAGTATTTTGAAATGACGACTTGTACCAGTAAAATCCGATGTCAAAATGCAGAGCTCTGACATAAAACGTGTTAAGGTTGGCAAGCTTGACACCCAACATAAAAACTGATTTAAGGGAGTTAGTGCTGAAAGATGCTTGATTTGGTGTTAATATGCACCTCAAGTCATGTTGTTTTCATCCCTGCGTTTTGATACTGATTATTCAGTATAATATGAAAACATGTAAACTGTAAATTGACAAAACATCCATATTCATATACTTTTCGCAAGTTTATAAAATAACTGTAATAAATGATATCACAAAAGTGCTGGGAAATAAAGTAAGCTGTTCTTTTTTTTGTGGTGGTACTGCTTAACAGTGGTATAGAACAGATGGCTACAGTGAAAACTAGTTTGCCTTTTTGAACCAGAACCGTAGGGCACTTGAATAAGCTAGGATCAAGTTGGAGGAGGGTGATATAGTGAAGTGATCCCAGGAGACTTGCTTGCTAACCACAGCTGATAAAACAGATCAGAATCCCCCTTTTTTTTCCGTGCTGCACTGTGTTGCTTCAGCCCACAGATCATAGTTATTGACTCTTCATACAATTTAGCTGAAAGAGTGGTGAAAAGGTAATTTGGTGCAGGTGAGAACAATTCTTTTGGACGAATTTATGTAGCTGAAAATAAGCACAGCACAGCCACATCGTTTCCTGTCGATATAACTGCCATGGGGGCTGTATTTTGAAACAGAGGCATGGTATGATGTTCTTTATGATGATCATACCACACTATGATTACTTTCTATAAACAGTGGTGAATAAGCATTATGACTATTGCATAGAATCCCCCCTAAAGCAACTGCAAGTACACAACCGGCTCTTTATCTTCAGCAGGAGAGCAATTGCAACCAGCTACTATAACACAAGCAACAATCCTTCCAAAAGAAAAACTTCACAGAACAAGAACACCCCCATGCTGTCCCATTTTAAGACAATTATGGCTTAAGGAGAAAATTGAAGGTAATCTTCCAAAATTGCTCAAGCAGAAGAAGGGAGCGTATCGCTGGCTACCTGTCAGACAGGCAGTGATGAGAAAAGTTGACATCGGAGTGGCTTTGGAAGAAAAAAAAATCTGCACTTTTTTCTTCAATCTTTCATCACTTCAAGAAAAGGAAGAATAAAAGATGTCAAAAGTAAAAAAGGAGGAAAGTTCCTCAAATCAATGCAGCATTTGGGGAGTTAATCTAAAGCAACAGAGTTCAACACAGCATGACTGCTTCGAAAGGACTGCATGTCTCGTTACTCTGCACGACTTCCGCTCATGTTCAATAA
This sequence comes from Neoarius graeffei, assembly GCF_027579695.1. Lineage (NCBI taxonomy): Eukaryota > Metazoa > Chordata > Actinopteri > Siluriformes > Ariidae > Neoarius > Neoarius graeffei. Next base: position 35,656,031 of record NC_083569.1, read on the forward strand.
CTCATGGCACATGAGAGCTCACTGTATGAAATGACATTACTCCTGGGGCCTTCTTCCTGACATACCTTTTATAGCAGGAAAAAAGAAAATCCTGTTAAATCCAAAATTAATCTAAAGGCAGCACCTTGCTGTGGATCCAGAGTCTACAAAAACTTCACGGCAATCTCAAAATATTTGTCATTAGTTGGCAGCCTGGGAGGAATGTCTAGTGTCTGCATATACATTTCCTTTTTATATTCCTTACTTGCTGAACATTAAAAACTTGCACGGATCACCATCTTTCTCTACAACACTTGGTTTCATCCCAAGTCCACTGGGTTTTTTTGTTGTGTTTCCCCCCCACCCTTTTCTTAGTTGTTCCTGTTCTTGAACAGGGCCCAGGCATCACGTCAGTGCCAATGCTTCGGTTTAGCTCCTGTCTGCGTTGGATCCAGTGGCTCCATGACACCAGGACAAAGATATAGACAACAACAGCAAATTACAAGCCTCTTCCACTTGCCTTCACTGTAGTTTATTTTTTATGACCTTTCATGAACCCAGCTAAACAGCAGCAGACAACATGAAGACTGTAAGCAGGGTTGTGCTGAATGCTGTGTACGGTATATACTTTAATGTTGACAAGATAAAGCCATCACTTTATTGCTAAAGACCACAACAATGCCTGTAAATCTTACCACTTTATATGTATTTGTCAGACTTTAGCGATTACACAGTCATCAGTCAGGACGTATGACTGTATTTCAAACACAAGGGAAATAATTACAAGGCATTCATCACACTAACAGCGCCACCAAACAACTATATTACTAATGCAAATCATCTTCCATTACCCTGAGTCACCGAGACACAAATATATTAAATGATACCACCCCTGGATGCTTTGAAAGAGAAACATAACGATGAAAAATACCTATGTCATAAATACATGTGCCAAATATCTAAAAATTATTGACAGATATGTTTAGGTTGCAAGATTTAATTGAACATGGTGATTCGAATTACCCATAAACAAAACTAGTCAGTGATAAATTATGCAAGTAGTTATTTATTTATTCATTCATTCTGCAAATGTACTCTTCTGCCTGGAAAATATAGCCATTCTCTTAATGCAAATACTGAGCAGACAACTTAGCACTCATTACAACCCAAATGTCCCATCAAGAAATGAAAACCTATCTGTTACGTTCCCCGCGGCAAATAGGGGATGGGGGAAAGCAACAGAGATAAACCAAAAAAGACCCGGGAGGAAAAAGAGAACAAGGAGGCGGACTCAGGGCCAAAATGGAAACAGTTTTTATTCACAAAATAGAAAAAAAAACAACTAAAGTCACTGGTCTCCAAACAAAGGAAAAAACAAACACAAGAGACAGGTTTTCTCACCAAAACTACAACAAGCAAACCACAACCAAACAGATCCGGGATTACGCATGCTCTTTTCCCCTTAAAGGAGCAGCACACTCTCGCTAGACACAGCTCACAACTCTCTCTCCTAACTGTCACCGCCACAGTCCACCGGCTCACACACTCTCTCGAAAGGCGTCTCCCTCTCACTTTTAACATGGCCCCTCAACGAGGTGAGTGGGAACAGCTGCGTATAAGAGGAAGGGGCATCCACCTGAGGGGGAGAGAGAGAGAGAGAGAGAGAGAGAGAAAAAACGCATATGCACCCACACATAACCACACACACGACCCCTGACACCAGGGTCGTAACACCCCCACCCATAAAAAACAAACCCCAGTTTGTTTAGGAAAGTGGTAGGGAATACTGATTTACAATTTTCAATTCCTTACCTCACCCACGGGAGAGAGCGTCAGCTACCACATTATCAACCCCTTTTTTGTGTTTGATCTCAATGTTGTACCCCTGCACCAACAAAGACCAACACATCAGCCGTTGGTTATGGTTGTACATCTGGGCCAGAAACACGAGGGGATTATGGTCAGTGTACACGGTCACTGGGAGTGTACTTGAGCTTACATAGACCTCGAAGTGCTTTAAAGCGAGTAACATGGCTAGGGTTTCCTTCTCAATGGTGGAGTAGTTCAGCTGATAAGGTTTAAATTTTGCAGAGAAGAAACACACTGGGTGAGGAACCCCGCTACCATCACTCTGGAGCAATACCGCACCGGCTCTGGACGCACTAGCATCGACTTCTAGCTGGAAGGGAAGAGAGAAGTTAGGTGCAACAAGTACAGGGGCACTACACAAGAGAGATTTAGCCACTTCGAAAGCATGCTGACACTCTGTGGTCCACACAAAAGGGACGTTCGGGCTACACAGAGTAGTAAGAGGGGCAACTACAACAGAGAAATTTTTATAGAAGCACCGATAATAGCCTGTCATGCCCAAAAAACGGTGCAGCTCACGCCTGGTGGTGGGAACTGGGTAGGCTACCACAGCTGTGATTTTAGCCTCCACTGGTCGGACCTGCCCCTGCCCCACCTGTTTACCCAGATAGGTGATGGTAGCCTTGCAAAATTCACACTTGGCAAGATTGAGAGTTAGATTTGCATCCGCCAGCTGCTGAAATACTGTTCTCAAGGTGGACAGGTGGCTCGACCACTTACTAGAGTACACCACCACATCATCGAGATACACATTACACTGTGGAACATCACCCAACACTTGGTGCATTAAGCGCTGGAAAGTAGCGGGAGCATTCTTTAACCCAAATGCCATGACTGTGTACTGCATGAAGTGGTCGGGGGTCACAAAAGCCGAGATGTCGGATGCTCGGGGTGTTAGCGGGACCTGCCAGTACCCTTTTAAGAGATCTAACTTGGTGATGTAAGTGGCCGGACCAATAATGTCCACGCAGTCATCAATATGGGGCAAAGGGAAACTATCTGACACCGTGACCGCATTTACCCTCCTAAAATCAGTACAGAAACGGGGCATTCCATCAGCTTTTGGCACTAACAAACACGGGGAACTCCAGGGGCTGCGACTAGGCTTAGCTAAACCATTTTCCACCAGGTACTCCACCTCAGCCTTCATTAGCTGGCACTTATCTACTGAGCATCGATAGGCATGTTGCTTAATAGGAGTAGCCCCCCCCCCCCCACATCAATATCATGCTGCAATACCTTGGTACGAGACGGCACATCCCCTAGCAAGGTGGGAAAGGACTGAAACAAGCTCAGAATTTCATATTGCTGTTCGGCCGGGAGGTAAGAAAGATGGGAGTCAGCATCCGACAGAAACTCAGAATTTGTTAATTTACCACTCTGTTGGCCACCAGAGGGCACATTGAGTCCGTCATCCGCTAGTACCTCAGCACATACCAGGGAAGCCGGCTGCCCAGCGCTGCCCCGCACCTGAGACGGGTCTCTGGGAAAATAAGGTTTCAACATGTTTACATGACACAGTCGTGTTTTACGTCTACGTTCAGGGGTGCAGATGATATAATCCGTGTCCGATGCCCTTTTGTCTATCACATACGGACCCAGAAACCGGGCGGTGAGAGCAGAACCAGGCACTGGTAGCAACACAAGCACTTGATCACCAGGGTGGAATTGGTGCACCACCGCCTTACGGTCATACCGCTTCTTCATATCCTCCTGGGAAGCAGAGAGGGCTTTCCTCGCCAGTGAAGTGGCGCTATGTAATCGGGCTCTACACTGTGACACAAAATCTAAAACATTGGTTTTTGGAGGGGAACTGGTCGTGAACTGGTCCTGCAACACTTTTAAGGGGCCACGTATATTGTGGCCAAACACCAGCTCCGACGGACTAAACCCAAGTGACTCCTACTTAGCATCACGGATAGCAAAGAGCATAAACGCCAGCCCCTCATCCCAATCTTTCCCGGACTTGTAGCAATATTTCTGCAACATCGATTTTAGGGTTTGGTGCCATCGCTCCAATGCACCCTGTGACTCTGGGTGGTAAGCGCTGCTTACGGAATGGGAAATCCCCAAGGATTGCAGGGCCTGTCAGAATGCTTTTGACATAAAATTCGTGCCTTGATCCGTCTGCACGATACGTGGAAGGCCAAAAGTGGTGAAGAACTTTAGGAGGGCTTTACTCACCACCGATGCAGTAATTTTCTGAAGGGGAATGGCTTCAGGAAAACGAGTCGCGACACACATCACCGTCAATAGGAACTGGTTACCGGATTTAGTTTTTGGTAGGGGACCCACACAGTCTACAATAACATGCTCGAACGGTGCGCCGACAGTGGGAATGAGACACAGCGGGGCTGGGGGAACCTTCTGATTTGGTTTACCAGTTATCTGGCATGTGTGACATGTTCGGCAAAAACGGGCTACAGCCGCTTTCATTCCGGGCCAAAAGAAATGTTTCAGGACCCGATCATACGTTTTAGTCACCCCCAGGTGACCAGACCACAGATGCTCATGGGCCAACGACAACACATGCTGCCTACAACCCTCCGGAATCACTATTTGATGGACCGACCCCCAGTCCTCATCCACCCCTTCCCGTCACGGAACCCACCTCCGCACCAACAAGCCATCATCCAGTAAGTACAATGATTTTCTTTTATTTCCATGATTACTATCACCAACAGCAGCAAAACACTTTCAGAGAGGGGTCAGCCTTCTGGGCTTTTATAAGGGCGTCCCGATTTAGTGGCAAGGTGACATCAGGAGCAGTGACCATCTCCACTACTTCTGTCAACTCAACAGAAGGGGGCAGCTTGTCCTCAAACAGGGCGGTACCGAACAGAGAGTCAGACAGATTCACTTCCTTACCTTGCTTACGGGCCTGAGCTCTGGTCAAAACACTGATGCCGAACACATCTGGGTGCTTTTCAGCTAAGACATCAGGCTCATGAACAGAGATAGGGACACTCACGACTTCTGGAGGAGGGTAAACTTTCCCACCTGCCAAGTCATTTCCCATAATAAATTCAACACCTTCTATAGGGAAAGAGGCGCGAGCAGCCACCGAAAAGAAACCAGTCATTAACTGTGATCGCACATGGACGTGGTGGAGGGGCGCAGGTACAAAACTCATCCCAATCCCCCTAACCACAGCACTCACATCACAGGCAGACTCTTTATTCAAAGGTAAAACGCTGGATAGTATAAACGACTGGGAACCACCAGTCTCACGGAGGATGGTAACCGGATGCTGATCCTCCACTCTACCCGTGAGTGACACAAACCCACGAGAAATGAACGGTTTAAAACGTTCATCTGACTTGGGTATGGCAGGACACTGACTGATCGGTGACGAGGCCACCGTTTTAATCAGACCCACTCCTTTTGGTGGTTTCAGCGCAGCCCCCTGCTGCCTCCGCTTCAGCGCCTCACAGTCAGCGACCAGGTGGCCCGGCTTGAGGCAATAAAAGCAGGGCTTTCCCCCTCTTGGGCCCTGAGCAGGTGGACTGGCACGGGGAGCTGGACCCACCGGCGAGTCAACAGCCTTGCGGGAAAAGGTGCGGGTGGAAAAGGGGTCATGCCGGTCGAAATTGGTTTTGTGCGTCAGCGAAAACTCATCTGCCAGCACCGCAGCCTGCTGCAGTGTTGACACCTTTCGCTCATTTAAGTATGTAACAATTCGGTCAGAGACACAGTTCTTGAACTCTTCCACCAGCATCAGTTCCCGCAAGGAGGCTACATCCCCAACCTTACATGCCGCACACCACCTGTCAAACAACACGCCCTTTTCCCGGGCAAAGTCAGCATAAGTTTGGCTATGGTTTTTCCTGAGCCCCCTGAAGCGTTGGTGGTACGCCTTTGGCACCAGCTCATATGCCCGCAGGACAGCTCCTTTAAGTTTATCATATTCTAGGCTATCAGTAACCGAGAGCGACACGCAAGCTTCTTGGGCTTTACCACTTAGCTTGCACTGTAGCAAAACTGCCCACACCTCCTGTGGCCAGCTTAATACTACAGCGATTCGCTCGAATGCACTAAAATAGGTCTCAACCTCGGCCTCGCAGAACACCGGGACCAGGGGAATGTTTTTACTCACATTGAAGCCCCCTCCGGTCAGAGACAGTGACGACTTGGTCACCACCCCCGACCCTGTCTGCAGTTCCAACTGCCTCATTTTAAATCGCCGTATCTGCCTCCAGTTTCATCAATTCCAACTCCCTTCAAAGTTGGAATTCCCTCTCACGCTCCTCCTTCTCCAGCTGGAGGCGAGCAAGGCGAATCTTCAGCCAAGCATCAATCTTCGAACCAGGGGAGGACTCGACTGAAAAGGGGTCAAATTGCGGCAGAGTGACCGGCTTCTTTTTCCCCAGCACACTGGAGTGAGGAGTCAACCCAGTCGGCTGGGCCTCAGCCGGCTCCTCCAAAGGAGAAGAGGGGTGGCTCACCGCAACATTTGTCTCCCCGATACCACTTGGGAATTCCCCAGGCGCCGGGCTAAGCACCCCCTTAGCCACTAGAGCCTCCGCAACCGCAGCCTTCAGGTCACACTTACGGAGAGAAAATGGGACAGAGACACCACAGTGCCTGGCGATTTCGAATAAGTCCCATTTCCTACACTCCTCCAACTGACCCCACGTAGGACTGGCCGCAAACGTCGCTACATCAAATGTCGCCATGGCTAACCAGCCCCCCCCAGCCAACCTAGCCCACAGCTAACAGTAGCACTACAGCCACAAAACAAAAAAAGCACAACTAACCCACTACACAAAACAGACCCACCGGCTAACAGTTCACCCCCGGTTCCTACCTAACCAGAACTTCACCTACCTCAATCTTCTCGGAGCGTGCCGGGCTCGAGGTGACTTTAAAGGCTATCCCTCGGCGGCCGAAGCCCCGAACGCCTACCCCCGCCAGGGAAGTATATCCCCACCCAGGATTACTCCAAAAACAAAAAAGGCAAAATAATAAATGAGTGCCTGATGGAAAGACTGAAATCAGCCTAGCTGGACACTCACTTATCTCAACCAGGGAGACTGTCAAAAACCACAGACACACGCCGGTGATCCATGACCAAAACCCTCTCCTTCGATGGAGATCTCCCGGACAAGCCCCCACTTGTTACGTTCCCCGCGGCAAATAGGGGATGGGGGAAAGCAACAGAGATAAACCAAAAAAGACCCGGGAGGAAAAAGAGGACAAGGAGGCGGACTCAGGGCCGAAATGGAAACAGTTTTTATTCACAAAATAGAAAAAAAAAGCAACTAAAGTCACTGGTCTCCAAACAAAGGAAAAACAAACACAAGAGACAGGTTTTCTCACCAAAACTACAACAAGCAAACCACAACCAAACAGATCCGGGATTACGCACGCTCCTTTCCCCTTAAAGGAGCAGCACACTCTCGCTAGACACAGCTCACAACTCTCTCTTCTAACTGTCACCGCCACAGCCCACTGGCTCACACACTCTCTCGAAAGGCGTCTCCCTCTCACTTTTAACATGGGCCCTCAACGAGGTGAGTGGGAACAGCTGCGTATAAGAGGAAGGGGTGTCCACCTGAGAGAGAGAGAGAGAGAGAGAGAGAGAGAGAGAAAAAAAACTACATACGCACCCACACATAACCACACACAACCCCTGGCACCAGGGTCGTAACACTATCCAACAACAGGCGGTGATGAAGCACAATCAGCCAACACCAAAGAAACTTTAATTAGTTGAAAACGAGCCAGTAATTTATGCATAGCTCCTGGGACACAGCCCCCTCAGGAACATGGAAAAAAACACAACATGTAAATGGTGTTTCTTATAACTGCATTTAAATATTGCATTCAATTCCACACTCCTTGCACAAATCTCTTGCTTTATCATTCTGAACATGAAGTGCCAGCTATAGGTAAGCTCTGATTTTTGCAAGACTCTTCTTTGTGGCGGCGAACAACAATAACCAACAATAAAACTGCAATGCGTGAAGCCAAGAAAACATGATGATGTGAGGCTTTAGTGAGGATGACTTACAATATAATTTTCATATTTCAGTGCAGGTAAATAAGCATGCTTCTATTTGAGCTAGCCTTGCACACTGTGGGCAGAATGACAGATTAGAGGGTCTAAACATAGCATACTTTCATGTCACAAATTCTGAAATAAGATGACCCAGTCAGTTCCTTTTGCTCTGCCTATTCCAGAAAACATGTGCTTTAACAAGCTGTTCAGATTTGGCTCCCCTTTTATGTCACAAGTGGAGCTCATTAGAATTATGCCACCTCCTCATCCAAGTATCTCTATTCATGGCTTGAGAACTGCCTTTATGAATGAATATTCATGAGAGAAGTTCTACCTGATTGGCTGGCCAAAGAAGGGGGTGGAATGAGCATTTAAAGGAACAGGCACTCAAATTAGCTGCTTAGACAGGGTGAGAAGGGAGCTGTGGTGCTTTCAGTGTGGTATTTTGACCAAAGCATGTCAGAGCCATTTCATTAAGACCTCAGAGAACTGTGTCAACTTGTGGAAAAAGGGTAGAATATGTCACCTTTAAGAAATACTCCACTAGCAGATAGTGTTTTCAACTTTGACACTTCAAACATTGTGACCTGGATATTTCATGATGGCAAATGAACCCAAACGGACATGAATTTATCAAAATGTAGACATATCAAATCGAGAGTCTTGTATGCAGTATCGTTACATAAGGCCTAATAGCCATCGATATGACTTCCTGTATAGTAAATCACAGCTGGGACAGTGTTAGTCTGGCTATTGTTATTATGACATGACTTACTTCATGTTGCATTATATTTCATTGTGCTAAATGCAATTCTCTAATATTTCAGATTAGATTTGTTACAGTGTTAAATCGGATTCATTTTTTTTAAATCCAACATTTTTGCTCATATTGGCCTGACAAGATTGGTGCCACCTCTCATTAAAATCATAGGTAGTAGATGAGTTTAAATCCTTTTCAGAAGAAGCACAGAGGTACTACTTCAGGTCATTTTTAACTAACCAAAATATCTGACTGAGCCTAGACAGACAACACCGTTTCCTCCAAAAGATAATAGGTACAATTGTGCTCCCTATGACATTTGTTAAAATATCCTGTTTATGTCCAGTCTTCTTTTTCAGTTCCTCATCTCATTAGCACCACATGACCTTTTTCCATTGCTCCAGAGTCCAATCTTTATGCTCCCTAGCAAATTGAAGCCTTTTCTTCCTATTAGATTCACTAACAAGTGGTTTTCTTATGCCCACACAGCTGTTCAGTCTCAATCCTGTGAGTTCTTATCACCTTGTGCATGTGGAAATGGTCTGACTTTCACTATTATAGCCATGAGTTCTACTGTTGATTTCTTACAAGTAAACTTCTACAAGCATTTAAGTGATTTCTGATCATGGTCAGTCAAGATTTTTTCCAACTACATTTCTTCTGTGAAGTTGACCACTATCACTATCACCACTATCCTTCCAGGTTTTAATAATGCATTGCAAATGAGCATATTGGTGTAGTGGTTAGCACTGTCGCCTCACAGCAAGAAGGTTCTGGGTTGGAGCCCAGTGGCCAATGGGGGCCTTTCTGTGTGGAGTTTGCATGTTCTCCCCATGTCTGTGTGGGTGTGCTCTGGCTTCACCCACAGTCCAAAGACATGCAGGTTAGGTTAATTGGTGACTCTAAATTGACCGCGAATGTGAATTCTTGGGTTTCACGTGATGTCACATCTGCCTCATTAGTTATTAAAAACTTTAGCTGGTGGTCTACCAAAGCTCAGTTGACAAAGCAGTTGTAGGTACACACAGTTTCAATAATAATTACAGATCCCACCAACCAACTTCCGCGTTGACCTACGTCACGCCTGGGCGGGATCACCTACGTCACTTCCTCCATAAGCCCATAAGTGACTCAACCACAGTCCGTCTAAGAACTACAAATCCCATCAACCAACTTCCGCGATGACCTACATCACGCCTGGGTGGGATCACCAACTTCACATCCTCCCTGAAGACATAAGTTACTGAGTCAACTTCCGTTCTGTCTCTTTGGCTCTGCAACCACGCGGGAACAGACATAAAGAGGCACTTTCTCATCGGACCGTCCGAAATCAGACTTCTTTCTTGCAAGAAGAAAGATTCAGCGCGTTTTTTTCTGTTTACCATTGGCCACGGTAAAACTACTGAAATCGTGCTATTTCACTCATTGAGTTACAACCGTTTTTTATATGTTTATTATTAAGGTAACGTTACGACTGCAGCCCAGAGCAGTTAATTTAAAGTTAGAAGCGACCGGATTCCTTCTAACTAAAAGCGTTGTGCACATTGTTTGATCAGAGACCTTCTTCACGAACGACGAAGCATCAGACCAAGAATTCTCTGCTTTCTACAGAAATCTCCACGAGCTCCTGTGAACTTCGGCCTCTTTGTAGCTTCTCTGTATTCCTACACAGGAGTAAAATACTGAAGTAAGACTGGTATTTTGGGCAAACTAGTCTTAGGAATTAGCCTTATGAAGTAATGTGAATTTAAACTCAGGAACGGTTTAATTGTGTACACTGTAAACACTTAGGGTGTTGAATTGATTATTGTTCTATCTGTGTTGATCTCTCAATTGTTAATAGATAGGCTTTTGCATGCTCTTGCTATCCTTCCTTTAATCTCAATATTACACATATTTTGACCTCATCAAGTTTTCAGTGGATTTAGTAATGTTATAAGCTAGTGTAGCTAGCATTCCACGGCTAATTCTTTTGTCTCATTAGCAACAGGGCTAATCTTTTGTCTCCAACACATGGTGACCCCTCCTCCAAGGCCTCACACACACACACCTTAGCTAGCATCCCATGCTAGTCTTTTGTTTAGGCCACAAGGCCTCACACACACACACACACACACACACACACACACACACACACGCACACACAAACACACCTTAGCTAGCATCCCATGCTAGTCTTTTGTTTAGGCCACAAGGCCTCACCCACGCACACACAAACACACCTTAGCTAGCATCCCACGCTAGTCTTTTGTTTAGGCCACAAGGCCACACACACACACACACACACACACACACACACACACGCTCATCAAGTATATGACCATATCATATTTGTATATAATGTATTCAACTGCTATTATTCAATTTTTATCATTGTTATAAGAAACACAATTATTCTGTTAAAGGAACAGTCCACCGTACTTCCATAATGAAATATGTTCTTCTCTGAATTGAGACGAGCTGATCCGTACCTCTCCGAGCTTTGTGCGACCTCCCAGTCAGTCAGACGCACTGTTACTCCTGTTAGCAATGTAGCTAGGCTCAGCATGGCCAATGGTATTTTTTGGGGCTGTAGTTAGATGTGACCAAACTCTTCCACGTTTTTCCTGTTTACATAGGTTTATATGACCAGTGACATGAAACAAAGTTCAGTTACACAAATTGAAACGTGGCGATTTTCTATGCTATGGAAAGTCCGCACTATAATGACAGGCGTACTAACACCTTCTGCGCACTTCGACAGCGCATTGATACCTTCACTCCTGTTTTCCCCCTCTCCCCCGCCCCCCTGACTTCCGTCAATACACAGCCAATGTGACTGGAAACATCAGTGCTGTGGTCAGTAATAGTTGGTTGTATTGACGGAAGTTAGGGGGGGCGGGGAGAGAAAAAAAAACAGGAGTGAAGGTATCAATGCGCTGTCGAAGCGCGCAGAAGGTGTTAGTACACCTGTCATTATAGTGCAGACTTTCCATAGCATAGAAAATCGCCACGTTTCAATTTGTGTAACTGAACTTTGTTTCATGTCACTGGTCATATAAACCTATGTAAACAGGAAAAACGTGGAAGAGTTTGGTCGCATCTAACTACAGCCCCAAAAAATACCATTGGCCATGCTGAGCCTAGCTACATTGCTAACAGGAGTAACAGCGCGTCTGACTGACTGGGAGGTCGCACAAAGCTCGGAGAGGTACGGATCAGCTCGTCTCAATTCAGAGAAGAACATATTTCATTATGGAAGTACGGTGGACTGTTCCTTTAAACTGTGTCAGTTGTTGTACCGATATTTTCGAAGTCATCCAATCTCAAAGAATTCTAAGGTGCATATGAGTTATGTAATAAGGTAAGTGATCATAATAATTTGGAATATACCATAATTTAGCTGTTTGGTAATTTATTATTAAGCACCAAAATTAATGGTATTTAATGAGACTGATTTAATGAGACTGATTTAATGAGACTGATCACTTAAGACCAATTGCACCTACACAGCTGTACGGAGAAGATGCATTGCTCGCATGAAAAATGCCTTACGCTTGCTTTGTTTTAGGTTGTTCGACTTGATCAAATCATGAAACTGATCAGAGTTTCTTCAGGGTTCCCTGTGAACTAATAAAAAAGGGTGAACAAACAGGATTTCACAAAAAGATGCCCAGAAAGGCAGCTTTTGAACCAGTCACTAAAATCAAAGGGAGCAGAGTTGAACCATGCTTGAGTTTGCAGTGATCACTTCGTGAAAGGTTTGTATATCCCTCTCAGCTTTTGTTAGTGTTTTCCAAGTACTTTTTTTGCTATGTGTCATTATTTTACAGTACTTTTTTGAAGTCACGAAGTGCTGAAGACCCCAGCTGTTTCTTTGTTTACTCCTCACAAAATCCATATACATGAAGGTCATGACAAAACTCTTCCCCAGCTATACAGTTACAATGCACCATGATCACTTCTGTGTCTTGTTTATCTATGATCCAGGTCTTTAAAGGGGTTTCTGATGATTTTTGTGAATGATTTACCTGAGTGATAAGAGCCAACACAAGTGAGAATCAAAGTTGTTTACACTTCAACACCCATCTCCAGCGAGGTGCATGGCTCAACTAACAGAAAACACAAGCACAAGCTGTTGACGCCACCTCTCTAAGTAACACAGCATGTCTTAAAGACATTTCAAAATTTCGACTGTTACAACCACAACGAAGGATTTGGCGCAAAACACCTGCATCCACTCGCCACCTGATCGATCGCAGGTTGCAGCATGCGTCTTTCTGCCGCCTGACCTGGGCATTAAGCGAGCAGTGGCTTCTAGGTTACGAGCATAATCTGATAAGTTATCGCTAGTTGTTTGCACTTCAGCAGCCATTTTGGTTTGCTAGACCACCAGCTGTTTTACCGGAAGTGAAATCGCTAAGAAAAGTCATGTGACTGAAACCCAAGAATGTGAATGGTTGTTTGTCTCCGTGTGTCAGCCCTGCAATGACCCGGTGACTTGTTCAGGGTGTACCTCGCCTCTTGCCCAGTCAGTTGGGATAGGCTCCAGCTTGCCCGCGACCCTGCACAGGATAAGTGGTCATGGATAATGGATGTAAATAAGCATATATTTCTCAAAAATAAATAAATTAAATTTAAAATAAAATCTCCAGGGCGGCACGGTGGTGTAGTGGTTAGCGTTGTCGCCTCACAGCAAGAAGGTCCGGGTTCGAGCCCTGTGGCCGACGAGGGCCTTTCTATGTGGAGTTCGCATGTTCTCCCCGTGTCCGCGTGGGTTTCCTCCGGGTGCTCTGGTTTCCCCCACAGTCCAAAAACATGCAGGTTAGGTTAACTGGTGACTCTAAATTGACTGTAGGTGTGAATGGTTGTCTATGTGTCAGCCCTGTGATGACCTGGTGACTTGTCCAGGGTGTACCCCACCTTTCGCCTGTAGTCAGCTGGGATAGGCTCCAGCTTGCCTGTGACCCTGTAGAACAGGATAAAGCAGCTAGAGATAATAAGATGAGATGAGATATAAGGTTTCCATAAGTTGCAAATAATCACATTCTGTTTTTATTTACAGTTTACACAGCGACCCAACTTTTTTGGAAATGGGAGTTGTATATACACTGCCTGGCCAAAAAAAAAAGCGTCACTGTTTAGATTTAAATAAGCAAATACATAAGAGCTTTTGATTGGAAAATTACTGCAGTGATTAATGTGTTTCAGCTGGCAACAGATGTTACTGTGTTTCAGAAGAGTCGAATTATTGGCCTGCATCAAGCAAAGAAAACAACTAAGGAAATTGCTGAAAATACTGGAATTGGGTTCAGTTACAATGTGTGTGTGTGTGTGTGTGTGTGTGTGTGTGTGTGTGTGTGTGTGTGTGTGCACGCGCACGCGCGCTTTGGGGGGGCGCTATGGAGTCAGATCCTCTGAAATGTCTAAATAAAGATGACTACCACCTATATACAAATAACAAATGACTTAATATAAAGTCATCAGAGAAGTAATCTACTTAAAACGATTACAAAAAAAAAATCCATCTCACACCTCAAATGCTTCACTTAATACAGACAGATATTCTGTTTTTGCAAGAAAGTGGCATAGTCTGACCACTCCCTTTTTTTTTTATACACATCATGTAGACAGCTGGGTGCATTTGTGTCATTTACCCGGGGAAGAGATGGTACCAGGATGTACTATAGGAAGAAGGCAAGCTGGTGGTGCCAGTGTGATGCTCTGGGCAAAGTTCTGTTGGGAAATCTTGGGCATTCGTGTGAATTTTACTGAGACATGGACCACCTACCTAAACATGGTTCCAGACCAAGTACACCCCTTCATGGCAACAGTATTCCCTAAAGGCAGTAGTCTCTTTCAGCAGGACAACACTCCCCATCACACTGTCAAAATTATTCAAGAATGGTTCATAGGAGTTCTGTGTTGACCTGGCCTCCAAACTCCCCAGATCTCAATCTGATCAAGCATCAGTGGGATGTGCTGGACAACCAAGTCCGATCCATGGAGGCCCCACCTCATAACTTACAGGACTTAAAGGATCTGCTACTAACATCTTAGTGCCAGATACCACAGCACACCTTCAGTGGTCTTGTGGAGTCCATGCCTCGATGAGCTGTTTTCACAGCACAAGGGGGACCTACATAATATTAAGTGTGTGGTTTTAAATGTTATGGCTGACAGGTGTATATCCCATTTCACATCATATGCCATAATTCTGTTAAAAAAGAGAAATGTATAAAATAAAAATCAGGGTCATCTGAAAAGCAGACAATATGCAATCACTGTGTCACAGTGCCACTGAGTGGCAGAGATCCGGTAGAGGTCGTCTGGCCCTCTAGTCCAAAATGGCTCACAGAGACAGACTTAAATATAATTTTGTGTTGAGTCTCAGAGTACTCTCCATCCTGTCTGAACACAATTTTCAAGCACTGCATGTTCATGCCCTTTATTATGGTTCTGCATTTAGGGCTATATTCCTGTCACTAAATTCTGTTAGTTAGTCCAGTTCCACTTTATTTCTGAAGTACTTTTAACAATAGACACTATCACAAAACAGCTTTACAGAAACCTGAATAGAGATTGAGTTCCTGAATGAGCAAGCCAGAAGCGACAGTGGCAAGAAAAACCTGAGACGACATGAAGAAACTTTGACATGTGCTGGAATGAAAAAGGAACTGTCTCACAGTTTCAGGATGTTCAAGCAAGTGTGTACTGTATGTCCAAGGACATACACTGACTCAGACAGAGCACTTAAATTCAATTCTGCATTCCTATTTCACCTTTCACCTATGACAATTCAACACTTTTCCACGAGAACCAGACACACGTCCCCGCAATGTCAGAGTCTCTTATAATGGAAGCACGCACACGCACAGATTAAAAGCAGTTTTACATTCCCTTTCCTGCACAACAAGGTATGCTTTCAGCAGTTGTTGTCCTCACTGATGTTTACCACCACACTGAGAAACATTCCTGTCCTCTCCTCTTGAAATAACCACTCTAAATGTATACTAATGGGCAAAAGGTCTGCACTTGTCTTGAAGTGCAAACGAAATGGCTTCAATTAACTTAATATTTTACCAGGCCCCAACCTCCAGAGGGTCCGATTCACCTCTGGTCTCCAACTAACTACACTATCTTCATTTTGGGCTGATAAAATAACTGTTTAAGCAGCCAATACCATGTGAATGTATTCAGTGCTATGCTCTTCTCGTGGAAATAATTTGAAAGACCAAGTTATATTTAAGCAAAAGCTTTCAACACACACACACACACACACACACACACACAAAACTACTATACTGTTATATTGTTGCACTTAATATTATGAGCGCAAACAGATTACATTACACCTCAGCTGGGGAGAATTAAAGGTGCCAGACTTCACTATTTTTATCCACAGAAATGTTTGAAGGTTAAAAATGAATAAAAGAACAAGGATGATCCAAATATTTAACATTTTATTATTCTTACTCGAGAGACCAGTGTGAGCCATTTGTTGAGCATTTATGTATTCATGAAAGTTGTTCAAAGTGTCAGATTGCATTTTTGGATTTTTGTCTGAAAGTGAAACACACTGCTTTTGAGGCTAATACATGGAGATCTAGACTGAGCAGCAATGCATGTACAACTCGTAAATCAAATGTCTGCATTTCCTATCCTTACTACTTCCATTACATGCTTAAAGTTGCAAAGATAATGGCGATCCTGTCATATTGTTCAATATACTATAAATTAATGCAATGAAAACTTTGCAAATGAGAATTCAGATTAAATTGAGATTAAATTTGTCGAACTGTAGCACCTTAATATTAAGCAAATTGAAAATGTACCCAGTTTAACGTGGCTGGTTTTACATAAGGGGAAAAGGAACTTGAGCGTGACGTTGAAAGCGCCAGCCGGAATAAAATGATTATTTTATTCTATAATTTGTGCACTTAAAGAAAACAGCATGCCCACTGGCCGTGACCAATTACCTGTGAGGACTGGAACTGTTTGCAAGTTGGAAAGTACCCTATTACTACAGCCAATATTCAAACTGTCCATAATCACATTGGAAACGCACATGATATAAGCGAAGTGTTACATCACTACGATCATTTAAACAGTTAACAGTAATCAAACAATCCTAACTGCAAAAAGCTATATTCATAATGTCAAGTAAACATCTCTGTAGCCTGGATCATCAAAATAACCGAAAATATCCACATACAATATATGGCAAAAAGTATGTGGACACCTGACCATCACATCCATGCTGCATGGCATAGCTGCAACATGCTTTTTGAACATTGCCTTTACTGTTCGAATGATCTCCACTGTTCTGAAAAGGTTTTCCACTAGATTTGCATTGTGGCTGTATTAATTTATGGTCATTCAGCTGTAAGAGCATTAGTGATGTCAGGCACTGATGTTGGGTGAGGAGGCCTGGGCCACAGTCTGTGTTCGAGTTCATCCCTCAGGTATTTCCTAGGATTGAGGTCAGGGCTTTGTGTAGGATACTCGGGTTCTTCCACACCAATCTTAGCAAATCATGTCTTCATGGAGATTGCTTTGTGCACAGCAGCACTGTCATGCTGGAACAGGTTCTGGCCCATTAGTTCCAGTGATTTTTTTTTTAATCCTACAGCATATAAAGACATTGTATGCAATTGTGTGCATCAAACTTTGGGGGAGAACCACATATGGGTGTTCACATACATTTGATCATATAGTCCATATAAATCAGTGCAAGCATCCTAAAATCTGATCTAAATGATATGCACAACAGCTGGAAAATAGAAGTGGAAAGACAGTACTTCTGGCATTACAAAGCCACTGGACCCAGACAGTAGGGGTTCTCCTTTCAGTCTAGAAAAGGCTATAGATGGTGATAAAATCATCCTCATACCTCAATTTTGGAGGAAGTAGCTTCCAAATAACTGACAGAAAGGAATCCATTACAGTACAGATGGCATTGGACAGTAAAATATTCCATCTCTAATTTTAATTATTTCCTTCAAATATATACAGTGGTGCATGAAAGTTTGTGAACTCTTTAGAATTTTCTATATTTCTGCATAAATATGACCTAAAACAACAGATTTTCACACAGGTCCGAAAAGTAGATAAAGAGAACCCAGTTAAACAAATGAGACAAAAATATTATACTTGGTCATTTATTTATTGAGGAAAATGATCCAATATTACATATCTATCTGTGAGTGACAAAAGTATGTGAACCTCTAGAATGAGCAGTTAATCTGAAGGTGAAATTAGAGTCAGGTGTTTTCAAGGATAGCAAGGATGACAAATCAGGTGTGAGTGGGCACCCTGTTTTATTTAAAGAACAGGGATCTATCAAAGTCTGATTTTCACAACAAATGTTTGTGGAAGTGCATCATGGCATGAACAAAGGAGATTTCTGAGGACCTCAGAAAAAGCATTGTTGATGCTCATCAGGCTGGAAAAGGTTACAAAACCATCTCTAAATAGTTTGGACTCCACCAATCCACAGTCAGACAGATTGTGTACAAATGGAGGAAATTCAAGACCATTGTTACCCTCCCCAGGAGTGGTCGACCAACAAAGATCACTCCAAGAGCAAGGCATGTAATAGTCTGTGAGGTCACAAAGGACCCCAGGGTAACTTCTAAGCAACTGAAGGCCTCTCTCACATTAACATTAGCCAATGTTCGTGAGTCCATCATCAGAAGAACACTGAACAACAATGGTGTGCATGGCAGGGTTGCAAGGAGAAAGCCATTGCTCTCCAAAAAGAACATTGCTGCTTGTCTGCAGTTTGCTAAAGATCACATGGACAAGCCAGAAGGCTACTGGAAAAATGTTTTGTGGATGGATGAGACCAAAATAGAACTTTTTGGTTTAAATGAGAAGCGTAATGTTTGGAGAAAGGAAAACACTGCATTCCAGCATAAGAACCTTATCCCATCTGTGAAACATGGTGGTGGTAGTATCATGGTTTGGGCCTGTTTTGCTGCAGCTGGTCCAGGATGGCTTGCAATCGTTGATGGAACAATGAATTCTGAAGGAAAATGTCAGGACATCGGTCCATGAACTGAATCTCAAGAGAAGGTGGGTCATGCAGCAAGACAACGACCCTAAGCACACAAGTCGTTCTACCAAAGAATGGTTAAAGAGGAATAAAGTTAATGTTTTGGAATGGCCAAGTCAAAGTCCTGACCTTATTACAATCGAAATGTTGTGGAAGGACCTGAAGCAAGCAGTTCATGTGAGGAAATCCACCAACATCCCAAAATTGAAGCTGTTCTGTACAGAGGAATGGGCTAAAATTCCTCCAAGCTGGTGTGCAGGACTGATCAACAGTTACCGGAAACGTTTAGGTTGCAGTTATCGCTGCACAAGGGGGTCACACCAGATACTGAAAGCAAAGGTTCACATACTTTTGCTACTCACAGATACGTAATATTGGATCATTTTCCTCAATAAATAAATGATCAAGTATAATATATTTTGTCTCATTTGTTTAACTGGGTTCTTTTTATCTACTTTTAGGACTTGTGTGAAAATCTGATGTTTTGGGTCATATTTATGCAGAAATATAGAAAATTCTGAAGGGTTCACAAACTTTCAAGCACCACTGTGTGACATATATGTATTATACACACATACATACATACACACACAAGTGATTAACTTTATTGAACCCTCAGGAGTCTGAGGGTATTTTCTGGCACTCTTATGATTTTGGCATGCTCTGATGTCAATTTCAACAAACCTGAGCAGTATTTTCAATGTCATGTCTTTTTTTGTATTCAGCACAAGTTCAGCTACAATAATATCTATGTAGTATGCATGTCATGGTTGTACTTGAAAAAATGAAGATGTTGTAAAAAGTAGTTTTAGAACTGTGTTGGAATGTGTGAAAAAACATGACTTTACCCATTGTGCTGAACCATTTTGATCACTTGAGATGATTCTGTTCAGTCTTAGGAATGTATCGAGCACAAAAACTTAAATTTGCTCCACTGATTTGGACAATTAACTGGCCATCAAAAAAATAAATAAATTTATGCCCTATTCTTTTGGAATAAAGGGTTGGCAGTGGGAGGGGCATTCAATGAGAAGGGTAAAAAAATTCCATTCCATGAGAAGAGTGAAAACCCCTCCCACTGCCATCTCTTAATCCCATCAGGTGAAGTCACAATGGGTAAGGCAATGTTTTTTTCACACATTCCAACACAGTTCTAAAACTGTTTTTACAACAGCTTTATTCAGTGTGTCTTGAAATTAACCCAATCACAGCAGGACAGAGGACCTATTTTCACTTTCACATTTTCAGCCCAAATATATTGGGGGCTTCACAAGTAGTGCTGGGCAATATGCTTTTTCTTAATAGAAGGTACAAAAATAGCAGCACCATCTCCAGCATAGCACCTTGTGCAAACAGTGGTTCTTTTATAATTTCCAACCTCCAACAAGCAAAAGCCAAAAAAACCACTCCAACCTGAAATTTCTACTTGTCAGGTTAGGGTATTCTTCTCAACTCCAAGTGCCTTCCCCATTTATGAAGTGATGTCAAATAAACATGGATGCTCACAGCAGTACACTACAGCACTTCTTATCTTTAAATGATGCAGAGGTGTCCACAAGCGCCAGCGACCGGTGGCTTTCTCCACCTGCACGGATGGTCTATCCCAGAAAAAAAAAAAACCTTGCCTTTCAATGTTCAAGCGATTTTATATTGTCTCCGCTAACCACAATTTGCTGCAAATCCAATTATTTCACCATGAAATTCTCTTCAGTTCAGGTCTATCATGACCGGAAGCAACACCATATTTGTTGATCAATTCACGCGTAATGATTGGCTGAGCCAGACCATGTGACCACGCCTTAGCAGACAGTAAAGCTGCAGTTGGTGGCTGTTGCAGATGATTTCAATTTTTTCATAAAATGCCACCGAAGAAGAAATTAAAACCTTCTGTGGGCAAAAAAAATATACAGGGATCAAAACGGGCGGTTGCCCACTCACCAATGCGAGCTGGAAAGGGTACGGGCGACTAGTGACAACATGTACTCGACCAAGTGGGCGACTGGCTCGCCACGCTATATATATCAAACTACTCACTGCCTCGATGGTTTCTATCAACGATTCTCGCCCATTTTAAGCAGAACTTGGTCTATTTTACCGTTTTTTACGATAATTTCAATAGATTTTGTGAGACATTTGTCAAGTTGGCATAGACACGGGCGCCACCATATTGTTTACGTGCACAGTATACACTGCTACATGCAGCATGGCTGCACCAAGTTTCGTTTCTTCCCGTTCATTTTCGTTGGTGCCCGTGAAGACAAATGTAACTTGAACTGCTACTGGTCAGATAGATTAGACCCCCGCGAAGTTTAAAAGTCCTTGGCTTGACATTTCTGACAGCTATCAAAACAAATGGATATTGCTCAACAAGTATGATAAGCCAGAGCAGCCTGCAGGTGATGAGAGGGAGTATGTGGCAGGAGATGTAGAGCCCCAGGAGAGACAGAATGAGGAGGTGGAAGATGACGAGGAGGCGCAGCATGATGTGGTGTATGACCCGATAGATGATGATGATGATCTGGATGAGGGTTTCGAAGATTGTGATGAAAATGAGATGACTGAGGAAGAAGTTTATAGACAGTTGAAATTGATCACTCATGTATAATATGGTTGTATTATATGAATAAATATATAAAATTGGCTTGAAATTTGTTATTATAAATACGGACCAGTACAGATCCAAATGGACCAGTGCTCCCAAATTCCCGTTTCGATCCCTGATATAGTCTGTTTTCTGCAGGTTTGTACATCTCATCTCATTATCTCTAGCCGCTTTATCCTTCTACAGGGTCGCAGGCAAGCTGGAGCCTATCCCAGCTGACTACGGGTGAAAGGCGGGGTACACCCTGGACAAGTCGCCAGGTCATCACAGGGCTGACACTTAGACACAGACAACCATTCACGCTCACATTCACACCTATGATCAATTTAGAGTCACCAGTTAACCTAACCTGCATGTCTTTGGACTGTGGGGGAAACCGGAGCACCCAGAGGAAACCCACGCGGACACGGGGAGAACATGCAAACTCCGCACAGAAAGGCCCTCACCGGCCACGGGGCTCGAACCCGGACCTTCTTGCTGTGAGGCGACAGCGCTAACCACTACACCACCGTGCCGCCCCAGGTTTGTACATATAAATTGTAATTAATATTTTCATATCTAAGAATTGTTATTTTCATATCCAGAAGCTACACGGAGTCTTGCAGTTCCCATAGTGTGTCAGTCCCTTAGCTAAGGATTCATACTTAAAGTGCAAGTGCAAATAACTAATTGTGTGCAAATACTGATGCTGAAATTAAAACTATACAATACACAATACCACACCAGAAGTACATCAAGTACATTACACATGCACCAAATGAGCTCACCATGTAGTTATATTACAGAGCCAGGCAGCATGCTATAGAGGGTAACTGAGTAAGTCAAGCACATAATATGGAGGGAAATTTCATACATATTTTGCAAGTCTTTTACGGGAAAATGGTTAGTAATTTATTAGCTGAGAATGCACCAGAAGCCATCAGAAGGCATGTACATTTCAAAAATTTCTGAAAATTAAAAAAAAAAAAACCCCAAAAAACCAGACCCCCCCACCCCAGCATTCCTTGGCGCACCACACAAATTCTACCGCAAATTGCCACCACAAACTCTAGAGCCCCCTTTTACTTTTTTTTTTTAAGCCAGCTACTTCAGATTTTCTGGAGAGCCCTGATGACATAGTGGATATACAAATATCTGCTTTAGATCAATCAATATACATTTACACATTTGTTAGATCGAAAACACTAACTATACAGCTTGCTGTTTGATGAGGAAAATATACATCACTCATCACATTTAGCAGGCTAATGCTAGCAAAAGATGACAACAAAAGCAGAAAACGGGGGTCCATTTTTCCGACTTCCTCCCACTCATGGATGCCGAGGTTGAAAAAGATGCAATTCCAACTGCAATAAAGTAAGGTTGCTTGTCAAGCAGTATCTAATAGTTCTTCATGTCTTCAAGACCCAGGAATATTCAGGCCCTGTCCACACGGCAACGGATTCAGGTGAATCTGATAAAATTTTTTATCGTTTCGGCCTGGCATCCACACGGCACCGGCGTTTTGGGTGCCCCAAAATGAAATCTTTTGAGAACGGGTTCCAGAGTGAAAAAATCTGGCAACGGAGCCGTTGCGAAGTCGTCTGGATGAGTAGAACGGATTTGTTTACGATGACGTCACAACCACATGACTAGAACAAGCAGCAGTCTCGCGCGCATCATTCGTAACAACAACAGAAATTGAAATTGTTTACACATTAACCTGACTGACCTGCCAGACAGACAATTTACACCTGCTTTGATGAACAGAAAGTACAGCCTTCCACACAAAGCAACAGTTACCTGACTATAATGGAGGCAGACGGGAAAAGGTTCAGAAGACCCTTCAACAGACTGTTTTGTATGAACCACTGCATTGCATTCACTTTTGTATACAGCTTTTCTTTTAAATAAACAAGTAACTGAACCATTTCTTGAATTTCTTTTTTTTATTGGATAAGACTGCTTTTCAAAATGTTCACACACAATATAAAAAGTTATATAAATTATATAAAAATGCTTTTCAAAATGTTCACACAATAAGAAAATTAAAGTTATATAAAACTATGCACACTAATAAAACTAATTTGTACACACAGAAGGCACAATTTCCTCGCGTAGTCGCAGCCATCTTCTTCTTGTTGTTGTCTTTGTTCCTGTGAGTGCTTCACGCCGGATAGAAGGGGTTTATACATGTAACAGACATTGCATTGTGTTGTTCACCAGTCTTTTTATTTTGAAGAAATGAGACACAAATACACTGCTGAGGATGGGCTGCAAACGTCCAGTGGCATTGGCGCTTACATTTCCAAAACGAACTGAAAGAGGCCAGCGCCTCGTTCCCATAACTACCTGCGCTCTTAAAGGTCCAGCACAGAATTTCCCCACCACTACACACAATGGCAAGTGGAAAAAAATAAACCCGTTACATGTGCATGCGTCCTACTTCTTCTTCTATTGTTCTGGTGTCTCCGATGGAACCATCTTACAGCGCACGTAGAGGTGTGGCATGTGTATTGCATCGTTTTCAGCAAGCGTTGCCACATGGACCTGATATTTTACTGATCCATTGCCCATGTGGACGCAATATTTTTTTTACCCGCTAAAAAAAAAATCTCGTTGCCGTTGTCGTGTGGATGTAGCCTCAGGCAGCTGACCCCTACCCAAGGACATCTGAGATTTAGCTTCTATTCTCATTTCAGACTGCACATTAAGCTGCTTTGTAGGTGAATTTAAATATCCATTGGAAAAGCAACCACTGCGTAAGCAGGCCTCTTTTGGACTCGCCTGCTTTGTAATTTAAAGTGTAATCCATTGAAATGATGAGGAATGGTCTAATAAACAGAAGGTTTCCAGCCGGCTGAATAAACTAGAATGACTCCATGCAGACATCAATGTAGAGTGCTATATAAAAGGTGCTTTTAAGTTAAACCACCTGCTGATAGATCTTCAACTCGTAAAGCAAATTAAATTCACAGGAAGCTTTTAAGCAATGCATCTGCAAATAGATCAGCAGAGATTAGTGCAAGCATGCAGGTTGAAATGCATACATCAAAGTTTCAGAGTTGTCTTGAAAGCTGACCTTGATAATTTATTTACCATATAAAATGTACCCCAGTGATCCACCCAACTAGATTCAACCATACAGCACACAGGGGCATCTACTTGCTGTTGAACTCTAACACATTATCATCATCTCAAGATTGTGAGTTTGAGTCCTGATGTTCCCACAGCCAGGAGTCCAAGACAGCAAAATTGGCCATGCTCTCTGGTTGGGTGGGATGGCGTACTCTCCCTCACCTGGCAATCAAAGCAACACTAACCAATCCCTAGCCTCATGTATAAGGAAGGGAGTGGGGGAAGTGCTTTCCTCAGTGTTACGCTGCCCTGTGAAGCAACATGAACAACAGCTCAAAAATATGTAGTTGTCTCGCTTCACATCTCTTAGAGGAAGCATGTGTTACCCTTCCTGTTTGATTTGTTGTATGATAGGTGAAACTGACTAAAACTCAATTAGGGGCAAAAACAGGGAAATCCAATGAATCAACAAATGAATAAATGGAAAGTAGGCGGTGGTGTTAAAATAAGAGGGTTGGTTTGTTTGTTTGTTTGTTTGTTTGTTTGTTTGTTTGTTTGTTTGTTTGTTTTAATCCTTCGGGGTTGAGCGCTTCAGCGGTGAAGGTTTAGAATTAGAAGGTCATGTATTGAGATAAATATCTTCACAAGTTTATCATACAAGCATGATAAACATATTTACAAACTTTATACTTTACATTTTCCTATGTGCCAACTGTCAAATAATAATATAGTTTTTAAATTACCTAAATTAGATGAAACATAAAGCTTGTCCCCTTCCTCAGGTCACACTGGAGTTGGTGTGCTGAGCTCCCACTTATGCATTCATAAAAGACTATTTCACATGGTAATGGAATAATAAATCACTTTCAAGCTTTTGGTTTCAATTGGTTTCTCTTTCACAGTGGGAACGCCCACCGTAAACAGGACAAAATCTGTCAGCCAAAGTTCAGGCTACTTGGAGGTAAAACTTGTGGTGAGATGGCACGCGGATTTATGCGCTTCGGATGATTCAGGACAGCGATTCAATTCATGATTCATTTCATGATTCAGGACAGCAATTCGGTTCAATCTTGAGAACTGTGACACTGATGATGAATGTTGCCTTTTTTTTTTTTTAAACTTTGACTTGATCCAGCCAAAGATCAACTCAAGTAAGTGTAAATATTTCTTATATTTATTATGAGCAGATTGGTTGATATGCGTATCCTGTAGTGCAAACACAGGAAAAATGACTGAGCAATTTTTTCCAGAGTTTAAAGTATTTTCCTCAAAATAGTTAATTTTGCTCTATTTTGAGTTGAGGGAGTAAGATTTGGAGTGGGAGCAAAATTAGTAATTAAAATAGTAAAATTAGTAGTAGAGAGTAATTGTGTAACAGAGTAGGTTGTGGTTCTGAACTGAGTAAAATAGTACAAAAGTTAATTTCAAGACACCATGAATAGAGTGAAACACCAAAATAAAGTCAAATACCAGATAAATGAAGCTGTTGTAAAAAGCAGTTTTAGAACCGTGTTGGAATGTGTGAAAAAACATAACCTTACCCATTGTGACTTGACCTGATGGGATTAAGAGTTAATCTGATGGGATTGAGTTGGCAGTGGGAGGGGTTTTCATTCTTCTCATTGAATGAATGGAAATTTTTTTTAACTTCTCATTGAATGCTCCTCCCACTGCCAACCCTTTATCCCAAAACAATAGGACATTCATTTTTTGATGGCCAGTTAATTGTCCAAATCAATGGAGCAGATTTAAGTTTTTGTGCTTGATACATTCCCAAGACTGAACAGAATCACGTCAAGTGACCAAAACAGTTCGACAGAATGGCTAAGGTCATGTTTTTTTTTTTTTTACACATTCCAACACAATTCTAAAACTGATTTTTACAGCATCTTCATCCATCCATCATCTGTAGCCGCTTATCCTGTCCTACAGGGTCGCAGGTAAGCTGGAGCCTATCCCAGCTAACTATGGGCGAGAGGCGGGGTACACCCTGGACAAGTCGCCAGGTCATCGCAGGACTGACACAGACAACCATTCACACTCACATTCACACCTACGGTCAATTTAGAGCCATCAATTAGCCTAACCTGCATGTCTTTGGACTGTGGGGGAAACCGGAGCACATGGAAGAAACCCATGTGGACATGGGGAGAACATGCAAACTCCATACAGAAAGACCCTCGTCGGCCACTGGGCTCAAACCCAGGACCTTCTTGCTGTGAGGCGACAGTGCTAACCACTACACCACCGTGCCGCCCACAACGTCTTCATTTATCTGTTATTTTTTAAGTACAATCATGACATACATACTACATAGATAATATTGTAGCTGAACTTGTGCTGAATACAGAACAGTCATATGACATTGAAAATACTGCTTAGATTTGTTGAAATGAACAACAAAATCCGAGCATGGCAAAATCATCAGAGTGCCAGAAAATACCCTCAGACCCCAGACGGTTAATAGGAGCTTTTGATATGCTCAATTACATGTTAGACTCTTTATATTTTAAGTGCAAGTTTAAACTCATGAACTGCAAAAACATTTTTTCATAACCACTAAGGGTGCCAATCATTCTGGACCTGATTATACAGTACCAGCTTGGACACACCTAATTCAGTGTTTTTTTTTCCTTTATTTTTATTAATTAAAAACGCTTCATGTCTTAAAGTAATGATGGCTATCGTTTCTCTTTACTTAGTTCAACAGTTCTTGACATATGGATTACTACAGTTGTGGAATAGGGCTATTTACTGTATTATTTACTGTTTGATCTCAAATGCATTAATAAGGCAAGAACTTGCATTAATTAACTTTTGATGAGGTACACCTGTTAACTGAAAAACATTCAAAGTGACTACCTCATGAAGCTGGTTAAGATAATGCCAATAGCATGCACAGCGTCATCAAGGTAAACGCGGACTACTTTGAAGAATCTAAATTATGAAACATATTTTAGGGGTTTTTTTTGGTTAACACATAGGTTATTTCATAGTTTTGATTTCTTCAGTATTGTTCTACAATGTAGAAAAGAGTCAAAATACAGAAAAACCTATGAATGAGTCGGGGTGTTTAAACGTTTGACTGGTATAATCACATTAGATTTGGAAAAATACTTTTTTTTTTTTTTTATTACAGCTAAGAGTAAATTTCAAGCCTTTTTTCTAACTCTGCCAAGGGAAGACTGATTTTAATATTCTAATTTCCAAATCTCCAAATGCTGTATTAATTTGTTATAATTTTTTAATCGACAAGAAAATAACTACAAAGGGGAAAAAAAACCTACAGAGAAACAATTAAAAGGTCAGTGGTGAAAAGTCAGGGGAAAAGAAAAATAACGTTCTGCACATTGGAATAAGCTAATTTTTCAAGCATGTCTCATATCCACCAGCTCCTACATTTCAGGAACCTCAGCCTTTTCACAACATTCAGAGGAAGAAGAGCAGATATTCGATGCAGGATATGAGAGAAGTGTAAATGTTTAGCATCTTTTTCTCCGAACAGCAATTTCTCAGCTTCATTTATGTTGACAGGTCATCTGTCTTCACCTCAGGGGATGTACGATGACATCTGTCAACCAATATGGTGGCCAAAAATAGTGTTTGTTGTTAAATCTAATGATCAGCATGGCAGAGGCATCAATTATAAAGAGGAATGACAATGTGATAATGATGCCGAGTTGCTGTGTTTCCAGAAAAAAAGTTTTCATCCCATTACTGTGTAGAGAGTAGAGATGTTGAGGTTTACAAGTTCGTTATTAATGGCAATTAAAATAGTCACCATTTACAAACTGTGGAAACTTTTTAATTTATGGTCAAATTTATTTCAGAAGCCTCACTGCCTAAATGTCCAAGAAATTCCTACCATGAGGGAGTTGGATGCATGTGAGGTCTACAGTTTGTTCACTTTTAGTAGTCAGAGAGCAGACATGGTGTAAAACCTCAGCAGGATATGAAAAAAAAAAAAAAAAAAAAAAAAAAAATATATATATATATATATATATATATATATATATATATATATATATATATATATATATCAGCAAACAGCAAAAGGTTTTAATCTCTACATACAAGTCAAAGCAAAAAAGAATGAACAAATGGATGAAGAAAAACAATGCTGCATTTTCTTCAACTTCACCGCAGATTAGATTTTTCCCCCAGTGGATTCTGTGGAATGTTTATTACAGAGTATTACAGAGCTCCGGAAGGGACATGGGGGGGGACTTTTGCGAGATCCCTTGTAGGTCAAGGTACTTTCGGGTCAGTTCGGCAACATGGAAACCACAACAGTGGAGCACATACATGAGTGGGAGTGGTTTATAGAATTTTGAGATTGGCCTCAAATATAGAAAGATATTAAATCCATTTTGTAGGTGTTTTGTTGCATGCGTTTTTGCGCCATTCAGGCTGAAAGCTAAGACTAATGCTTACGTGGCCACTAAGTGAGGCATTCTGCCAGTTGCCGTGACTTCCACATACACCCTCTAGCAAGAGACGACAGTGTAGATCCTGTAAGTGCTGATAATGCAGCGCAATTCTAAATATACCATAGCTTGTTCTTGTAAAGCAATAGGAAACTCCAATACTCGCAAATTTTAAAGTTGTGTAAGCTCTATTTAGAGATCCATTCATGCCATTTCGGAAATATAGGAGGTGCATAAAATACTGTTTACGTGCTTTTACCTTCCACTACACCCGTTTCCATGTTGCCGAACAGTCCAAACACACTGACTGAAATTAAAAACTTTGCAAGATCTCGCAAAAGTATATCCCCCCCATGTCCTTTCTGGGCCCTGTAGTTTATAAACAAAGCTTCAAGTGAAACAGTTTTATTTGTATTCATTACTGTGCTTTGAATGTAACATTTGGCTACTGGATTGTTGGTTATTTGGGGCTCAGAATAAATTATTTGGAAATAAAATTGTAAACTTGGTGAATCATAATTACACCATAGCAATTGGTCAGAAAGTGTTAATTTTCAGCATTGTTTAAGCTCTCTAGCAGTAGTGCTGGCTGCAATTCAAATCACAGGTTTATGTTACTGTGTTTATTCTATAACATTATGATTTCGGTAGTAACAACTTACACTGGGTCAGACTCTGCACATAAACTGATGAAATAAATGTATGGAAACCTGGTAGAAGCTGGGCTGGAACCCTCAACCTTCAGATTGAGAGAAAAATGACTTACTCCTGAGCTATGGGGCATGTCAGAGTTTCAGCATCTGTGTGTGAGAGTAAACAAAATACCAAAGATTTTTTTTTTTTGAGACAAAGGATTAACAATACACTGAATGAACATGACAGTTCAGATATATATATTTTTTTATTTTACTTTTTGCTAAAATGTTGCACATTTTTGAAGATAGGAGATTTGGATGTGGATACTGGGGACTTGGTATTTAGAAATTGGGGAAATGTGAACAAACCAAGTGTGAATGTTGAATACTTGATTATCATCAGCTGTTTTCTCTCATTAACACCTTGGGTTTTAAATAGAGCCAATAAACCTTCCAAGTACTCTTGATACTTCAACAACTTTAGGTTTTGGCTGCCTTGCCACTGCAAGCTAGGCTTGTTTCAATATCGGGAAAATCAGCTAAAAATATGAATAATAAATGTAATGCGAGATAGGTTTTAATGGCAATCTAACCCTTATGATGTCATACACCAGTATACTAAATTAGGTGCTGAGTGGACATTCAGAGGGGCTTATTTAGCCCACTTAAAATTGATAGCCTCATGACAAAAATTCATCTGAGTAAATAAATTAAATGGACTGATGTATTGAAAATCCCTTAACAACTTAAGATTAATGAAGATGATCCTGACCAAATTATGGAAAGACTGGTCCAGTAGTTCCTGACTAAATGTTGAAAATAGGATTTTGAGAAAATTACATGTTTAAGAAGACCAATGAAGCAAATATGCAGATGAATTTTGATTCTAGGTCAACTGGTTTACAAGATAATTGAAAAAACAAACTACTTTGTTGTAGCGCCAACTTCTGGCTGTTTGCTCTAAGGTTTGGTACAGTCCTACTCTATGAAGTCATAATCGTATGTACCAGTATGCATGTCAACTGGACATTCACAGCAGAAATTATTTAGAATTTTGTTTGACTGCTGCAAGCCACATTGATTAACTTATCAAGTGCTCTTTCAAGAAAAGTTAGAAAATGTTAATATGAGCCACTCGACCACATTTAAAGTTTTTCTGGCAATTTGCAACTGAAAAACAAGCAATTTTTAGTGATGGAGCCTCTCAGTGATCCATTTGTACAAAGTTTGAGGATTGTCCACAGAATACCATACAGATCATGCATGTGAAGTTTTGTGTAAACCAGGCAATGCATTGATGAGACATGGCATCGACTGTACTTCACCATTTTGATGAAGACTGATTGGCTCATATAATCAAAACAGATTGACATATTGAAATGTCTTTAACAAATGACCATCAGTGAAGTCTGATGAAGACCTTAATCAAATTTTGGGATGACTGATCCATCAGTTTCTGAAGAGATGTCAAATATAGGTTTTTGAGAAGTCACAAAATTTGACATTTTTATTACAGAAGACAAGTGAAGCAAAAATGCAGATGACTTGATCAATTAAAATGCTGAAAGAGTTTTGACTCCAAGCCAAGGAATTTTTGATAAGTGCAAAAATATAAACCTGATTATTGCAGCACCACCTTAAAAGGAGATACGAGAACCATGGCCTCACTTTTTGTTTATAAACGCCTTGAGACCTCAAGAATGGCTTAGGAATAGTTTTAAGCGTTAACAATAAATCTAATATAGTAATTTTTACGATTAAAATTATTCATATAGGTAGTGGTCTGAGTGAATGACCTTGACATCTGTGATGTCACAGCAGGAAGGCTATCGGTCTCATCGCCATTTTCGCTATACTAAAACACAGAGCTGACTGCAACTTCGATCCTCCATTTTGAGGATCCATGCCACGTAGATGTGTTGCTGGCGGGTGCAGCAATATGACAGAAGGTGGATTTATGCTGTATTCATGACCCAAGAATGTTCAAACTGCAAAGACTTGGACGCGTTTTGCGAAAAATTCACAGGCACCTTTTACTGATGACTTGTATGAAACCTCTGATCTGTTGAGGAGCGTTGGCTATAAGCCCGTATTGAAAGAGGGTGCAGTACCAACAATTAAAAGAAAAGAAAACTACAAGAAAGATCAGTTGCACCGTTTCTCCCGGAGTGTGAGCTGAGCAGTAATGGCGGAATACTCAGTATGGAGAAAATGGAGAATGAGTGGACCAGTCGTCAGATTTCTCCACTGGATATGCTTCACCCCTGCTGGATATGCTTGCCTCAGCAGCAATATCTCAGCCTTACATGGAAGAAGCAAATGAACGAAGAACTGAAAGTCAGATTGTTTCAAAACAATTGGCCTTCAAGAAGCGAGAACACAGACGGGTAAGATGTGACTCATTTGGTTACATAACACTCGTTTACCTGCATTTAGATTAATACATGTAACTAGTATTGCGTATTTAAGTTACCGGTAGAAGATTATTTAATTTGCTTCAGAATGTGATTGTCTCAGTTCATCTGATTATTTAATTAGCCTTTTATGTTTTATCAGTGAAAATGCATGCATGTACATGTATGTTCCATAAGTTATAACGCCTATCCTGTTTTAATGAGTCACATGAGACTGTCAGTTCAATTCCATCCAATTCTCTAGACGGCTTTGTTCTCTGGTTTTATTTCGTAAGGTGGGGGCCGACATGGCCGACGTGTTACTATCGGATTCACTTTCCGATGGTTCGAACTGATATGGTTCTACGTGTATAGCAGTAGCATGTACACACACTCCAATTTCAGGACTATCACAGTCAGATGTATTACTATCTGAGGAATCCGAAGAATCTCCAATAAATCCGAACGAAGAGGCCATTGCAACCACTCTCGCCTGCCAAGTCTGGCTTTGATCTATAGCTGTCAAAGGCTTCAGCCTTAAAACCGGTTACTGCTGTGATGTCACGCACTCAGGGCTGGCTGGCTCAGCAGGGCAGCTTAAATGCCAACTTTGCAGTCCATTTTAACTCTCAAAAATATATATTTTTTATTCCCATTTATGCAGCATACAAGAGTCAAGGACGGAGATACTATCCACTCAGAAATGTATTTAAAAATAAATGTTCTGCGTATCTCCTTTAAGGTCAATGTGTGTTATTTTACGTACCTGGGTAGTGCGTGAAATTTCCAACCCAACTGCCAATTTGTGTTTCTAGGCCTTACAGTTTTTAATGCAAAACACTTTTTAGAGAAGTAGTTTTGCTGCTTTCACCCCGATACATTTTTGTGAAAGTAATAGGGCCTTGAATCACCAGTGCTCAGGCCTGAAAAATCTCATTCAAAAAGAAAACTAATGTACTCGGTATTTATAGGTAAAGCAATTTTGTTTGTCATGGAAGATAATTTCATTCCTGTTTCCCAGAACAGTGCCTCACGGTAAAGTTTAGGCTCAGGCTCTTGGCTCTCTGCCTACTGCTCCCGAGGTTCATACACATGTGGAATTGGAGATTAGGAACAGCCTGATCTGCAGAGATCTAGACGTAGCTTTATTGTTTTTGGAAACGGTGACTTCTGTGACGTTCAGGCATTTAAACATGATGAGCTTATAATCTTCCACTACAAGTAGCAGCAGGAATGGCAGAAAGGAATAGTAGTCAAAATATGTCTGTGGCAGCGGGGGCGTGGTCAAGCACTGGTCTGTGACAGGAGGGCGGAGCCAGGGAAGGTGAGTGGCAGAATCACTACACCTGACGGTAATTAACCTGCGTTTTGTGTGTTTTTCCAGTAACCGCGCCCTATTTAAGGAGGCAGAGGGAGAGCAGAGGAGAGCTCATCCCGGGACAAGAACACAGTGTGTGTGTGTATGTGTGTGACGCTACCAGATTAAGAACTGGTGAGTAAACTGAAAAGTCTGGGAATAAAAAGCCTTTTTTCATCTGAAGCGTTGTCCTGCCGTCCTTTGTGCTCGACCCACACTTCAAAGAGCGCTACAGTGGTGCCGAAACCTGGGAAAAGGTGGAGCACCAACCTTGCAGCCCCATGGAATCCTCCCCGTTCGCGGACCTGGTCCACGCCCTCGCCACGGCTCAGCAAACCCAGCACCAGGTGCTCGTCACGCTCCGAAAGGAGCAAGAGCGGCGCTTCGAAGCCCTGGTGCTGGCCCAGCAGGAAGATCGCGAGGCGTTCCAGCATCTCCTCGCGTCGGCGGGGTCCACCAGCGCCCCGGCCGCGGGCCCGTCCCCCCTCACCGTGACCAAGATGGGCCCGCAGGATGACCCCGAGGCGTTTCTCACCTTGTTCGAGCAGGTCGCCGAAGCCTCGGGGTGGTCGATGGAGCAGCGTGCGGCGCGCCTCCTCCCCCTCCTGACGGGAGAGGCACAGCTGGCCGCACTACAGCTCCCCGCCAACCGCCGGCTGGCCTACGCGGACCTTCGCCAGGCCGTCCTCCAGCGCGTGGGGTGCACGCCAGAACAACAGCGCCAGCGCTTCCGCGCGCTGCGGTTGGAGGAAGTCGGCCGGCCGTTCGCGTTCGGCCAGCAGCTCCGGCTGTCGGTGGCTGAGGGCCGACGATCGCGACGCCAAGGGAATCATCGATCAGGTGGCGTGGGAGCAATTCATCGCACGCTTACCAGCCGGAACCGCGGAGTGGGTCCAGTGTCACCGCCCGGCGTCGCTGGATCAGGCAGTAGGACTGGCGGAGGATCATTTGGCGGCTGTTCCGGCGGCAGGACGGCCGACGACGTCTTCTCTCCTCTTCTCTCTCTCTTTCTCCCCTCCCTTCTGTGTCCTGTCCTCGCCCCATTCCCCCACCATGGAGGCGGGGGCCGGCTCCACCCCAGCTGGCCCGCCGCACCCATGGTGCCCTCCCATTTCTCCCTTCTGTGTCTGTCTCTCCCCCCCTCAGGTAAGTGAGCCCCAGAGCACAGGTGCAGAGGGAAGGCCCGGGCTGGTTTGCTGGCGCTGCGGGGAGCCGGGCCACCTGCAACAACAGTGCGCAGCAATGGAGGTGGCCGCGGTGGTACGGATCCCCGACGCGCCAGAAGCTGCCCTCAATCAGGCCAGAGCGTACCGCATACCGGTGAGTGTACAAGGGGCTACATATCAGGCGTTGATGGATTCTGGTTGCAATCAGACCTCGATCCGCCAAAGCCTGGTGCAAGATGAGGCATTGGGGGGAGCACAGGGGGTGAAGGTGTTGTGTGTGTGCACGGGGATGTTCACAGCTACCCTTTGGTGTCGGTCCACATGTATTTCAGAGGGGAAAAATCCATAGTGAAGGTGGCGGTTAATCCTCGCCTTACCCACTCTTTAATTTTGGGGACTGATTGGCCGGGATTTCGGGGTTTAATGACGCGCCTAGTAAAGAGTGGGTCCTGCCATTTGACAGGGGGAGGTCCCGGTGTCGCTTTGGCTGGAGCTGCTGTCGCAGAGCCGTCTACGTCATCTCCGCGACAGAGTGAGGAGCCGCTGGCTCCTCCTCTTTCTGTTGGGGAATCCCTTGCGGATTTCCCATTAGAACAATCGCGAGACGAGACTCTGCGACATGCGTTTGACCAAGTGAGAGTAATTGATGGTCAAACGCTCCAGCCGAACCCCACCCCGTCCTTCCCCTATTTTTCTATTATGAAGGATAGATTATACCGAGTGACGCAGGACACTCAGACGAAAGAGCGAGTCACACAGCTGTTAATTCCAAAGAGCCGCCGGGAATTGGCATTTCAGGCGGCTCACTTTAATCCCATGGCTGGACACCTAGGGCAGGATAAGACACTAGCCCGGATAATGGCCTGATTCTATTGGCCGGGGATTCGCGACGATGTCCGTAAGTGGTGTACGGCGTGCCGCGAATGCCAGTTAGTAAATCCAGCGGCCATTCCAAAAGCGCCTTTGCGCCCCCTACCATTAATCGAGACCCCGTTCGAAAGAATTGGGATGGATCTCGTCGGGCCATTAGATCGGTCAACACGAGGGTACCGCTTTATATTGGTTCTGGTAGACTATGCAACGCGATACCCGGAAGCGGTGCCTCTTCGCAATATCTCAGCACGCAGTATTGCAGAGGCCCTCTTCCACGTCATCTCCCGGGTTGGAATCCCGAAAGAGATTCTGACTGACCAAGGCACCTCGTTTATGTCACGAACACTGAGCGATCTGTATGGGCTACTGGGTATTAAGCCGATCCGCACCAGCGTTTATCACCCACAAACAGACGGTTTAGTTGAACGGTTCAATCGCACCCTCAAGAATATAATTAAAAAATTCGTAAGTGAGGACGCACGTAACTGGGATAAATGGCTCGAACCCTTGTTATTTGCAGTGCGAGAGGTCCCCCAAGCCTCCACGGGGTTCTCCCCGTT
This sequence comes from Neoarius graeffei, assembly GCF_027579695.1. Taxonomy (NCBI): domain Eukaryota; kingdom Metazoa; phylum Chordata; class Actinopteri; order Siluriformes; family Ariidae; genus Neoarius; species Neoarius graeffei. Next base: position 35,691,746 of record NC_083569.1, read on the forward strand.
TGAATTATTATACGGGCGTAAGCCGCGCGGCATCTTAGATGTGCTGCAGGAAAATTGGGAGGAGGGACCTTCACAGAGTAAAAACGAAATTCAGTACGTTATGGACCTGCGCGCAAAACTCCACACACTCACCCACCTAACTCAGGAGAATTTGCGGCAGGCCCAGGAACGGCAAGCCCGCCTGTACAACAAGGGCACGCGCCTTAGAGAGTTCACTCCGGGAGATAAGGTGCTCGTACTGTTGCCCACGTCGAGCTCCAAATTAATCGCCAAGTGGCAAGGACCCTTTGAGGTCACACGGCGAGTCGGGGACGTCGACTATGAGGTAAGGCGAATGGACAGGGAGGGGGCGCTACAGATCTACCACCTCAATCTGCTTAAACTCTGGAACAAGGAGGTCCCCGTGGCGTTGGTGTCGGTAGTTCCGGAGAAGGCGGAGCTGGGGCCGGAGGTTCAAAAAGGGACATTGGCATCACGTACCTCTCCGGTCCCCTGTGGAGACCACCTCTCCCCGACCCAACTCACGGAGGTCGCCCAGTTGCAGGCCGAGTTTTCGGACGTGTTCTCGCCCCTGCCCGGTCGCACTAACCTCACAGAACACCACATAGAGACGCCCCCGGGGGTGGTAGTGCGTAGCCGCCCTTACAGGCTACCCGAACACAAAAAAAAGGTGGTTCGGGAAGAACTTCAGGCCATGCTCGAAATGGGCATCGTCGAGGAGTCCCACAGTGACTGGAGCAGCCAGTCTTGGTACCCAAGGCCGACGGGTCGGTCCGGTTCTGTGTGGACTATAGAAAAGTCAACGCGGTGTCTAAATTCGACGCGTACCCAATGCCTCATATTGATGAGCTGCTCGATCGACTAGGCACGGCTCGCTTTTACTCGACACTGGATTTGACGAAGGGATATTGGCAGATCCCCTTGACTCCATTATCCCATGAGAAAACGGCCTTTTCCACACCGTTCGGCTTACACCAATTCGTCACACTTCCTTTTGGGCTGTTTGGAGCGCCCGCTACGTTTCAGCAGCTGATGGACAGGGTCCTCCTGCCCCACGCCACCTATGTGGCCGCATATCTGGACGATATTATCATTTATAGTAATGACCGGCAGCGACACCTGCAACACCTGAGGGCCGTCCTTAGGTCGCTGAGGCAGGCGGGTCTCACTGCCAACCTGAAGAAGTGTGCGATTGGGCGGGTGGAAGTACGGTATCTGGGCTTCCACTTGGGCAACGGGCAGGTGCGTCCCCAAATTAATAAGACAGCAGCGATTGCGGCCTGCCTGAGGCCCAAAACCAAAAAGGGGGTGAGACAGTTCCTGGGGCTGACTGGCTACTATCGTAGGTTTATACCTAATTATTCGGACATCACCAGCCTGCTGACTGACCTCACTAAAAAGGGGGCGCCAGATCCGGTCCAGTGGACGGAGCAGTGCCAGCGGGCTTTCTCTGAGGTAAAGGCTGCACTGTGTGGGGGGCCACTTTTACACTCCCCTGACTTCTCTCTCCCTTTTATGTTGCAGACGGATGCGTCGGACAGAGGGCTGGGGGCCGTTTTGTCCCAGCAGGTGGAGGGGGAGGATCGCCCCATCCTCTACATTAGTAGGAAGCTGTCGGTGCGTGAGGGGCGCTACAGCACTATTGAAAAGGAATGCCTGGCGATCAAGTGGGCGGTCCTCGTCCTCCGTTACTACCTGCTGGGGCGCCCTTTCACCCTCTGTTCGGACCACGCGCCCCTCCAGTGGCTCCACCGCATGAAAGATGCCAACGCGCGGACCACCCGTTGGTATCTGGCACTCCAACCCTTCAATTTCAAGGTGGTCCACAGGCCGGGGGCGCAGATGGTCGTGGCGGACTTCCTCTCCCATCAAGGGGGGGGGGGGAGTCGGCTGCGGGCCGGATGGGCGCCCGGCCTGAGTCGGGCGGTGGGGGTATGTGGCAGCGGGGGCGTGGTCAAGCGCCGGTCTGTGACAGGAGGGCGGAGCCAGGGAAGGTGAGTGGCAGAATCACTACACCTGACGGTAATTACCCTGTGTTTTGTGTGTTTTCCCAGTAACCGCGCCCTATTTAAGGAGGCAGAGGGAGAGCAGAGGAGAGCTCATCCCGGGACAAGAACACAGTGTGTGTGTATGTGTGTGACGCTACCAGATTAAGAACTGGCAAGTAAACTGAAAAGTCTGGGAATAAAAAGCCTTTTTTCATCTGAAGCGTTGTTCTGCCGTCCTTTGTGCTCCACCCACACTTCAAAGAGCGCTACAATGTCATATACTATGATATCAAGTTAAGACATTCACTTAAAACCTGATTACCACCTGCTCTACTCATCACCTGGTCCAAGCGCCGGCCCTCTCCTGCTTGGACTACTGCAACTCTCTCCTTGCTGGCCTTCCAGCTTCTGCCATCAGACCCCTGCAGCCCATCCAGAATGCTGCAGCTCACCTGGTCTGCAACCTCCCTCGTTCTTCCCAGGTCACCCCTACTTGCCAACTGCAGCTTGCATCAAATTTAAGACATTGGTGCTAGCTTACCAGGCTCTCAAGGGGTTAGGGCCAGCATACCTCCAGAGTCTGTTCCGCCTCTACACGCCAGCCAAATCCCTACGCTCCACTACTATTGGTCACCTGGCCCCTCCTCCTCTCTGCTCCTGCCCAGCCTGCTCAAGATTACTGTCTGTCCTGGTTCCCCATTGGTGGAATGACCTTCCCATTGAGGTCAGAACTGCAGACTCCCTGACCACCTTCAAGCGCAGACTGAAGACTCACCTCTTCAGACTGCACCTCTCCCCTGCTTCCCTGCCCACTGTTTAACTGCGTTTCGGTCTTGACCAACCCAGGCTGTGTACAGTCTAGCCTGAGGTTAGCTGTTTTGAGTTCTTTAGTTGGTTTGTTTCCTTGGCTGTTTGAGTATTGGGATTTCAACAGCATATTACACGAGGTATTGCTGTCACTTGTTCAGTTGGCACTAGAACTTTCTTGTCTAGAAGTTCAGGACTTCATGTATCTGACTTTTGCACTCTCTGTACGTTGCTCTGGATAAGATCGTCTGCTAAATGCCATGTAATGTAATTATCACCTAGGTTATTGTGCCATTAATTGATTTGAACTAATTTATTGCTATTAATTTCCTAATATTCCATTAATTACTCAGTTGATCTTTTTCTATTTGGACTAAATAAAGAAAAACAAATAAGCTGATGTGGGTTTTTAGTTTTTGTTTTTTTAAACAGAATTTAGTGCTGTGTGAAGCATTTTATAAATCATGTTTTAAAAGCATTTCAGAGCTTCAGAAGCAGATTATAATTTGCTTATACAAGCAAACAGTTTGATTATTTAACAATTATTTGCCTCAGGCTCAGTGAATATCGGTGAATAATAACCCAGATGAAGTTCAGGTTATTATTCACCAATATTCACGGAGCCTGAGGCAGTAATTGTTTTAGTGTAAATACACAGGTAATAATTTTTTTTTTTTTTTTAAAGATATTTTTTTGGGCTTTTTGCACCTTTATTGGATAGGACAGTGTAGAGACAGGAAACGAGCGGGAGAGAGAGACGGGAAGGGATCGGGAAATGACCCCGGGCCGGAACCGAACCCGGGTCGCCCGCATTCATGGCATGGCGCCTTAACCACCTGAGCCACGACGCCCCCCACAGGTAATAATTTTTAAAAAAATGTATTCAAAAAGCCATTTATTTCAAACATCAAAAGCAGCATGTAAATGTAAAAACACACAGTGTATACTTGTCACTTATCTACGCCAAGTCACATAAAATGCTTTGTTTTGAAATTGGTAAAAATAAATTATAATTCCACCTTACCTTTGAATAGTTTTAGACCAAAATTCATAACATCTTAGGAACAGTATTTTCTTTCATAATATTTAATTCTTCCTCACTTACGGTGACAAAGCGATGGGTTGCCACTTTGCCGAGTCACTCGAGGTGATTATCGAGAAATAGTCTGAATTTCTCGACCAATCAGTGCACGCAATTTTCTATAAATCACCTGCATATTTATACTAATACAATTTGAGGACCTCAATCTCCTGAATTTCCTGGTCCATTCGGTGTTTCCTAAAAATCTGAAATATACTTGGTGGTTGATGGACAGTTAGAGGACAGGGCGTTCTGCTTTATACACATTCTTATAGGTATTTTGAGTATGATGGCTAGTCTGAGTAAATACTGTATTATGAATATCAAAAACTCAGACAATTTGATTTGATGTTGTATGTCTCATCTTCTACCATCAGCTTGACTCGACTAGGGCTTGTTACTCCATCCTTAAACTTTCAGTTCTCTTCCATATCTGTCAACCCACACTGTCCAACAACTGACTCCTGGACCCAGCAATATAAAAGTTAATTTGCATTTCTTCTCATAAAGCTACTATTTCTGCATTTATTTTTTAAGACTTTTATGTAGCTGTTTGTCCTCTTAAATGATGTTTTGACAAACTGTTCCATAACAGTGTACCAACATCATTATATTTCATTAAACACAGTGTTTCATACATTCATGGACATACAGATATGACTGAACCATATTACTTCAAAAGTTTTGTCTCAAATAAGTAAACACTACCTCGGATTGTCTTTTTATGTAAACGTAAGATCTGCCTTACAGCACTTGTGTACAAACAGAAATCAATCATGCAGCTCACAAACCAAAAATGCAACACAAAACTCAGTAACATGACAGCTAAATTAAACCACAGCAACAAAATGAGAAACAATTGCAAATCCAGAAATTTGACCGCAATGCTAAAAGCACAACAGCAAAATTCGTAAACATGGCATGATTGTATCCCTGAATTTGCTATTAGTGGTGCAGATAACCATAACAATTGTGGATTTTGTGATAAAAGCAAGTAATTTGGCAGACTTTCAGCCAAAGGCATTCCAAAAAAAGTGGATATTGAGTAATCATGAACTCTCCATTACAATTTTATGGCGGCCATGGCCGCTATCTAGAAAAAAAAAATTGTGGTTGCCTTGAATTATGAGACAGATGGAAGTATCTGAGTTATTCTAAAGTTCCAAATTTGAATTCTGCATCTTAAAAAAAAAAAGTAGGCTTTGACTCCGAGGCCATCCATCATCCATCCGAGATCATCAACACTACTTTACTGCAATTACAATTTTCATACCAGTCATGGCCTCCAGTTTGAAAAACTGCAGCCATCTTGAATTTCCATTGATGTATTATGCAAATGCCAATTCCCAAGAACTAAGAACGGTAGATTAATTAAATTAAACCATGTCCTCAATATCATATTACTGAAGACTCACCTCTTCAGGCTGCAACTCTCCCCTTCTTCCCTGCCCACTGTGTAATTGCATTTTGGTCTAGACCAACCAAGGCTGTGTACAGTCTAGCCTGGGGTTAGCTGTTCTGAGTTCTCTATTTAGTTATACTATATATGGTTGGTTTGTTTCCTTGGCTGTTTGAGTATTGGGATTTCAACAGCATATTACACTAAGTATTGCTGTCACTTGTTCAGTTGGCACTAGAACTTTCTTGTCTAGAAGTTCAGGACTTCATGTATCTGACTTTTGCACTCATTGTACGTCGCTCTGGATAAGAGCGTCTGCTAAATGCCATGTAATGTATCCAACACCGATAAGAAAATTGACCTGAAAAGAGTTATCACTGGTGACCATTTTGAAAAATGTCTGGCATGGGTGACATTGAAAATAGCCATGATGGGTCAGTATCCAATTTATTTTTTGGAATTCATCTGGCTACAAGTGTACCAAATTATCACAAAATGCACTATTTGTTATGGAATTTTTAACTAAGCTGCAACATTTATGTTTTGGGTTCTGTTGTTGCCTTTTCTGTTTTGCTGTTACATTTTTGTTCGTTTGTTGAACTTGTGAATGTGTTTTGTACTTCAGGTCCATCATACCCTCACCCCTCATTCTGACCCTGAGCTTTGTTCCCATCACCACCAAACAGGAAACACAGTGCATGGTTTTCTTAGAATGGATTAAAAAAATTTTTTCAGGTGACAAAATGCACTCAGGCAATAATGATAGCCAGATAATATTATGCACCAAAAATTAAAAAAATTAAAAATAAATAAATAAATAAATAAAATTAAAAGTATTGTGGGCGGCACGGTGGTGTAGTGGTTAGCTCTGTCACCTCACAGCAAGAAGGTCCGGGTTTGAGCCCCGTGGCCAGCGAGGGCCTTTCTGTGCGGAGTTTGCATGTTCTCCCCGTGTCCGCGTGGGTTTCCTCCGGGTGCTCCGGTTTCCCCCACAGTCCAAAGACATGCAGGTTAGGTTAACTGGTGACTCTAAATTGACCATAGGTGTGAATGTGAGTGTGAATGGTTGTCTGTGTCTATGTGCCATCCCTGTGATGACCTGGCGACTTGTCCAGGGTGTACCCCGCCTTCTGCCCACAGTCAGCTGGGATAGGCTCCAGCTTGCCTGCGACCCTGTAGAACAGTGTTACATTCTGACTCAAACAAATAACCCCAAACCCAAAATAAGGCACTCAAAACAGAAAATCATGCTCTTTACTGGAATTCATACAATTTTAACAAATACAAATTACCAAACCCAAACCCATGGCCAACGTGAAGCCTAACGCTCACGGCCCATCACACACAAACAAAGTCCTATTAATAGGCCCAGGTGAAGGCTTCGCAGCTGGCGACATTCAGCACAATCAACTTCCAGCTCCGCGCTGTCAACAGAGGCACCGCCCCCGAAACACTCGCAGGCGTCACAAACAGGATAAAGTAGCTAGAGGAGATGAGATGGGAAAAAGTATTGTGGTTTGACCCAAATTGTATACATGTCAAATATCGTGTGACTTGCAAATTCCATTAGCAGAAAGACAAGTAAACTTTAGGTTCATTGGCTCAGTGTCCAGCTCATCATTTTGGAGCCTGTAGTTCATTGAGTATTATCCCTTAGGGTATGAAAACAACTCAAGCAGGACATGAGCCAGGATTCCCCACTGTGCCCTACATTCACTACTGCTATTAGTGCCAGGACATGGCCTCTCATGATGCAGCATAATTGAACACGTTCCCCTCAGCGTAAACCTGGAACACTATTAGACACTACAGTCAGGATTTGGCAATGGAGCAAACCCAGCACCAGTTCAAATAACAAATAACACTTTCAGAGTACTCTTCGGCGTAAGTTAAGACCCTTAAAATTGAGTGTTTATCAATTAAAGCCATGCACTCTTATAATGATCGAAACTAAAGAGCAGAAGACAGATTTCCCTCCAGCACAACAGTAGATAAGATAAATGCTGCTGAAAAAAGGCTCATACAGTGAGGACATAAATGCACAGTCACCTGCGGCTGCCTGGAGAGTGATGGCATGTGTGTTAAATATGCATGACAGAAGAATGCCGGAGAAACTCTTAAGTCTTTCAAATTTTCTCAAGTTCCAGAAATACATCTTTGTTAGCTGCAGGCAGTAAGACAGGCAGATGAAACACACATCACATACAGGCCTGGCTCTGTGCAATTCTATAATATCTCTATGCAAGATGCTAGCGTGGGTGTAAGGGTAATGGAAGCATATGTCAGAGGTGAACTTTTTTTTACCCTTTGTGATATAAGATGCTACAATCATTCCTACTTCAGTGTTTCTCCTGTCAGTGTTTGTAACGATTAGGTATAAAACAATTTCATTGTCTTGAATATCGTGATAGATTAGGGATAAAATTAGCTCATGTTTTTAAGTCGTTCAAATTCTGTAAAGCTGCTTTGCGACAATGTTTATTGTTAAAAGCGCTGTACAAATAAACTTGATTTGATTTGATTTGATAGAAATTACTGGCAAGATGAAACTGGCTTCTCTGTAGTGTATCGAACGAAGTTTGCAGAAATTTTGCAAGTTGAACCCAACTACTTTGAAACAAATAGTCCAAAAAGTTAAGCTGATCAGAAGGAAGGGTTGGAACTTGGAAAATATAATACTAAATTAAACAGCCCCTAGTACACTCCTGGTCAATATGTAATACGGTCCAGAATTCACAGCAGATCTAGGTGTTATTCTGCAACAACGGGCTTCAAAATTCCCATTCGGGGATCCTTCAGAGCATGTTGTGCGCGCACGCTTGGGACCCAGTCATTATGGGAAACATCTGATGCTGATTTGAGCACAATCAGCACGTGCTGTAAGGACACTTTTCACAGAGACTTTGTGAAGTATTCATGTGTGCGGCGGTAGATGGCTGTAAGTGCAGGAAGTGTGTTTCTTAGCAGGCGTGATATTTACAAAAATGAAACCGAAAGAAGAATCATAAACCTGGCTACCAACAAATGTGACTGTGATCATGATAATACTTCACAAAGCCTCTGTGTCTTTACATGCACATGCTGATTGCTCTCAAATCAGTATCAAGTGTTCCTCATAATGACTGGGTCCCAAGCATGCGCACAACATGCTCCGAAGGATCCCCATCTCATCTCATTTCATCTCATTATCTCTAGCCGCTTTATCCTTCTACAGGGTCGCAGGCAAGCTGGAGCCTATCCCAGCTGACTATGGGCGAAAGGCGGGGTACACCCTGGACAAGTCGCCAGGTCATCACAGGGCTGACACATAGACACAGACAACCATTCACACTCACATTCACACCTACGGTCAATTTAGAGTCACCAGTTAACCTAACCTGCATGTCTTTGGACTGTGGGGGAAACCGGAGCACCCGGAGGAAACCCACGCGGACACGGGGAGAACATGCAAACTCCACACAGAAAGGCTCTCGCCGGCCCCGGGGCTCGAACCCAGGACCTTCTTGCTGTGAGGCGACAGCGCTAACCACTACACCACCGTGCCGCCCCCTCCGAAGGATCCCTGAATGTAAATGCACTGTCTCAGTGAAGTTTAGGCTGTGCCACTCATGTTCACTTCACTGGATAAGAATGAGCACCTTGTTCCAGTTCTGAAATTCCATCCATCCATCCATCCATCATCTGTAGCTTGCTTATTCTGTTCTACAGGGTCACAGGCAAGCTGGACCCTATCCCAGCTGACTATGGGCAAGAGGCGGGGTACACCCTGGACAAGTTGCCAGGTCATCGCAGGGCTGACACACAGAGACAAAACCATTCACACTCACACCTATGGTCAATTTAGAGCTACCAATTAGCCTAACCTGCATGTCTTTGGACTGTGGGGGAAACCGGCGCACCCGGAGGAAACCCACGCAGACACGGGGAGAACATGCAAACTCCACACAGAAAGGCCCTCGCCAGCCGCTGGGCTCGAACCCAGGACCTTTTTGCTGTGAGGAGACAGTGCTAACCACTACACCACTGTGCCGCCCCAGTTCTGAAATTATTATTAGTATTTTTTTGGAATTCTTACCTTTGTGGAAATGAAGTAAGCATACCATCAGGTTTTCAACCTCTCCATTCAGAGTCCCGCTGAATGTTTTTCCCCCATTTTCCCTTCTACATTTAAAAATATCACTAGTTTTTTCGCCCCGATGATGGTAAATTGAAAATTCTGATGTCTTTGTTTCGTTCAAAATTATTTGCACGTCCAAAAACACAGCAAAACCTTCCCATAGTGATCAATAACAACTACTTTGTCTGAATGAAACACTACAAGCGTGCCCCCTGTCATGGCAGCATAGTTACTGTTGCTATGGGGACAGGTGATGGTGCAAAGCCTCTATTAGAGAAAATTATGATGAAACAAAAACAAGCAATTTTAATTTAGAATCTTGCAAATCATGATTGTGTGTGTGATAGGAGAACTGTGATTATTTTGCAGGGCTATTTGAACCATTTGCTGCATCTCTTTCTGTCCTGGTTGGCAATGCAAAGGCTGACAGGGTCTTCAGCTGCAGCAACAGAATGAAGGTTGGCCTCTGCAACCAACTTAGTATCAGTACATTGGACCACCTTGTTCGTCTAAGCTATGCCAAGACAGGCTTTGAGGAATTCCCATTTGAGGAAGCCACAGAACTTTACATACAGCCTCATCTGAGGCATGTGTTAAAATCTCTAATGCTTATTTACCTTTAGGCACAAAGGCTACATGTGCTATAAAATAAATCATTTTCTTGAAAGTATTTGAGTTGACCGATTCCTTTTTCAGAAATTCACTACCTAATGCAACTTATTTTAAGAGCTTCTCCCAACTGCTTTTTCCTGCCAAGATTGCACCAGAGGGCCCCAAAGTTACTTAAATATTTCGAATTTTCCAGGGGGAGCATGCACCCCCCCAGCAGGCACCCCCACCGACATCCTTCTCTCAATTTCTAGAGAATACCCTGCAGCAGATTCATAGCGTAGACTTCTGAAAGGCAGTTACTATACATCACTGTATGTACATGCACTCCGGTTTCTACCACAGCTGGCTTGACTGAGGTCTGAAACGTGGGTTAAAATCAAAGTCTGTATGCTGTGCTTGATGTAAGTCACACTCGCGCCTAAAATGATTAAGAAGTCCTGTACATTGTGTATTCTAACCAGAAATGAATTTCAGTGGGATGATGGAATATACAAACTAAAACTACAATTGTGGTTATTATTTTATGTCTATAATAAATAAAATGTATTAAAATTATAATATTTTGTCAATATAGTCTCATGTAAATATCTCCTCATGAGGATATGTTCTGCACCATAGCTTTAATATTTTATCTCATGCCTACTAATTATATTAAGACCCAGTTTTTTAAATACAGGAAAACACGCACATGGCCATGTGTCAAGACCAAAATCAATTTATGCTGCAGCCTTCCGCTAGCAATTAGCCCGACACCTCACATGCTTCACCTCCCTTGTTTTCCTCAGCTGCTTAAATTGTCAATCTTCTCATCCCTGTTAATGGCAGATAGTCCCACAGGGCCAACCAGTGCATGCTTCAATGCTGAATCCACTCATTTAACCTCCTCTCAAGGAAAGGTTACTTACAGGTTAATCAGCCACATAAAGATCTGCTTGTGTGTTCTACTTTACTTACAGGAGATCGAAAGCTGGTCTGCATGCATACATAAGAACTATTCTTTCAATTTTATACTGCCAGTTTTAAATGTCGACCCATCTGTTACAAATGAAATTTAAGCATATACAAGCCACTGAACCTAAGAATTAGAGACAGATGGAAAGTAATTATGAGAGACCGAATGCTAACCAAGCTTCATATTGCATTCCTCTGCCCTTGTCGCTGGAGTGTATGATCTGTGTCAATCTTAACAGGTGCTGCATATCATAGCGCTGATATGGGAACAAAGTACCATGAAAGAATACAGAATAAAGGGTCGGATTGTCTGAAAGGCTCCTCAAACCCCTCCTAAAGGACTGTTACTGAAAAAAAAATCTCATGGAAATTAGGGATGACTCCATATTCATTAAGGGTCTCAAAAGAAGTTGAACAGTAAATGAGGTGTTTTTGCTCTTCTGCGTCCACTGTGGATTATCTGCAAATCTGGAAGTTAATCAGCAGAGTTGTGGAAACTTACTGCGAAAATCACTGCAGTGCAGTATTTTTCATCTCAGGGTGAAATTTGATAATCGTGAAAATCCTGTGATTTCGGGGGGGAATAAAACATTCGTAGCGTACTACAGAGTGTGTGTAAAATTACAAACAAGACGACTAACTACTGTAAACTTCAACCTGATTGACAGTATATTCCATTATCTATATATGAAATATACTGTGAAGTTTAAATTGCTTATTTCTTTACAGCACTTAGCAGATACCTTTATGCTGATTGACTTATAGTCATGAGCAAGATCATATCCTCAGGTTAGTTCAAGAAAAATGAGAAATTCAGTTGATTTATATTATTGGTATTAATTAAAGAATATGAAACAAAGAAAGCAAAACTGAATCAATTACGACGAGAAATGCCACCATGTAAACGGAGGATAGCTGTAAACAAACGTTTCAGCTGACAGAAGATTTAGTGAGTGCTACATTTAAGGATGTTTAAAGACTAGTGGGTTGGTTTTTTTTTTTTTTGGGAGGATGAAAGCTGGCTTACAATCCAGTTCCATTTACCATGGCATCTTTTAATGCTGTGCAACACTTTACATCCTACACATCAGCTGAGACATTTAAGACCATTTAAAATTCACAGTTTCCCTGTGTGATGTGCTCGCTGTGCATGATCAGATAGAAAGTGTAGATCTTTTTTTTCCCTCCATCCATATTCATGTCACACCATTTTCTTGTCACCTTACAATTCACATCTAATTCACTCCTTCTGTAATTTACCTCGAGATTTCCATCTTTTTAGATGGTTACACTGCTAAATAAGCATGTAACAATATATCATGTGATGATAAAAAGCAGTACAAATTTCTGATGATCAGAACTGATGAAATAAAAAAAAAGAATTGTGATTATCAGGCTGCGTAATCACTAGATGTAATTGCATTATTGAGACAGCAGAGAGTGCAATAATGTATACTTCACCGTAGGCGAAAGGAACACAGCTCTAATGCTGCAAACATTACACAAACACTGCAAACACAAAAAAGATCTAAAATGGGAAAGAGCTGTTGTCTGACTGACTGTACAAATAGATTTAATAAGAAATCAGAGCTCTCTTTTACAGACTGCTGAAAACTAAAGAAAAGAGAAGCAAATGGAGATCAAAAAATTTTCATACAAGTTTAAGAAAAGGCACATTTGTTATTAACTTTTTCATTTTTAATAAAATAAGTATTTTAGTTAATAGGCTATCACATTTTACTCCAACCTTTACAAATATGGGTAAATTATTGTTGGTTATGAAAATGAAACAAGTGGTTTTTTTTTAATTATTTAACAAAAGGAATATTTAAGTTGATAAAGTACAGGAAAATGACACATTTTTCATAAAAAAAATACATTTTCTTAATTTAATTTTTCCCCCAAAAAATAGAGGGGGAAAATCGAATTGTGAGCCCAATATCCTCAATCAAGTCAAATCGTGAATTGGGTGAATTCATCCATCTGTTATCCGTAACCGCTTATCCTGTGCAGGGTTGCAGGCAAGCTGGAGCCTATCCCAGCTGACTATGGGCAAGAGGCGGGGTACACCCTGGACAAGTTGCCAGATCATTGCAGGGCTGACACAGAGACAAACAACCATTCATGCTCCCACTCACACCTACGGTCAATTTAAAGCCACCAGTTAACCTAACCTGCATGTCTTTGGACTGTGGGGGAAACCGGAACACCTGGAGGAAACCCATACAGACACGGGGAGAACATGCAAACTCCACACAGAAAGGCCCCAGTCGGCCACTGGGCTCGAACCCAGAACCCTCTTGCTGTGAGGCGACCATGCTAACCACTACACCACCGTGCTGCAGGTGAATTCATGCTTCCTGTTAAAGACTTTTTACTGTCCCTGAAGTGAGTCAAAATAACTTCCACTTCTGCTTTTTTCCCCACTTCTGAATTTTCTACCTTTTTCTTTCACTGGGTTTACAACCCAAGTTTTAAATGCAGGATATATGTTATAGAGCACAGCACACTAGGCATGTACACAATAGCAGTGTATAAAGGCTTTCTGGGTTTTTTTTTTCCGTGCAGTTTTTGCCTGCGTAATTCTGATGCCTAATTTTGCCCGAGTCTGTGGGCAGCGGTTTGAATACACACATATGATACCTTGTACATTCTGAAGAGTAATTCTGCCTGAAAAGTCTGTAAATGCATGTAAAAGAATGGCAGGAGAAAGGATAGAAATCACAGAAATATTTTTCAGTTTCTGCTTCAGCCTGACCTTGAGGACAGGCCTTCACTTTCATATGCCTCTTGTGGATCTTACACATGCCTCACCCCAGCAATTTTGGATCACTCCGTGCCTGATGCAAAAATCTTGGACAAACAAATATGGCTCAAATTCCAAAACAGCCATAAAATATTTTTTAAAAATATAAGATTAGAAAAATATACAGATGTTTTAAAAGCTACACCATGCAGACAATTTTATTGCACAGCCATCTGTGTACACACACACACACACCACTTTATTAGGTACACCTTTCAACTGCTCGTTAATGCAAATATCTAATCAGCCAATCACATGGCAGCAACTCTGTGCATTTAGGCATGGTCACGATGACCTGCTGAAGTTCAAATTGAGCATCAGAATGGGGAAGAAAGGTGATTTAACTGATTTTGAATATGGCATGGTTGTTGGTGCCAGACAGGCTGGTCTGAGCATTTCAGAAACTGCTGAGCTACTGGAATTCTCTCTCACACACACACACACACACACACACACACACACACACCTTAGGAGTTCACAGAGAATGGTCCGAAAAAGAGAAAATATCCAGTGAGCAACAGTTCTGTGGGCGAAAATGCCTTGTTGATGCCAGAGGTCAGAGGAGAATAGCCAGACTGGTTCGAAAATGATAGAAAGGCAACAGTAACTCAACCAGCCACTCGTTACAACCAAAGTATACAGAAGACCAACTCTGAACGCACAGCACGTCGAACCTTGAAGCAAATGAGCTACAGCAGCAGAAGACAACACTGGCTGCCACTCCTGTCAGCTAAGAGCAGGAAACTAAGGCTACAATTCGCACAGGCTCATCAAAATTAGACAACAGAAGATTGGAAAAACATTGCCTGGTCTGATGAGTGTCAATTTCTGCTGAGACATTCAGATGGTAGGGTCAGAATTTTGCATAAAAAAAAAAAACATGAAGGCATGGATCCATCCTGCCTTGTATCAAGGGTTCAGGCTGCTGGTGTAATGGTGTGGAGGATATTTTTTTGGGCACACTTTGGGCCCCTTAGTATCAATTGAGCATCGTTTAAATGCCACAGCCTATCTGCATATTATTCCTGACCGTGTCCATCCCTTTATGACCACAGTGTACCCATCTTCTGATGGCTACTTCCAGCAGGATAACGTGCCATGTCACACAGCTCAAATCATCTCAAACTGGTTTCTTGAACATGACAATGAGTTCACTGTACTCAAATGGCCTCTACAGTCACCAGATCTCAATCCAATCAAACCTTTGGGATGTGGTGGAACAGGAGAGTCGCATCGTGGATGTGCAGCTAACAAATCTGCAGCAACTGCGTGATGCCAGTGCTCGACATTAAGGACTGCCCACTTGCCCGGGGCAGGCGAAACATGCACTGGGGCAAGTGGGAGATGTCCCCGACATGCCCGACCGGGCAAGTTGGAATGAGCATATATTACAAACTAGCACCACAAAAATTAGGCTTTTTAATCTTTTATTTCAGTTCCTAAAAGCGTCCCTCGTTACGTGTCCGCCATAATGTCTTGGCTGTTTTCTTAGTCTCGGTTTCATTTACTGCTTTGCAAGTTATTTTATATACCCCTGCTGTTGTAGTATGGTACGCATACTGTTTATAGACCCCTTGTGCATGACGTCATGCATCACGTGATAATTACAGCGGGGGTCAGACACCGTCTTTCATGCAAGCAAGGCTTAATCTGTCTTCAGTATGGTTAATTTTTGTGCTGCTTTTGCTTGTTCAAACCGATAAATAAATAAAAGGTATTACCGCCTCCCCACTATCAAGAAAAATGTTAACAAATAGAAGCAAATGCTTTAAGAACAATGAGGAAATGAGTGGTTAAAGAATACGAGGAGAGGAGCTCAGCCTGAAAACTTCAGAGAAATTCATGACTGTATTTTAAAAAATGTATTTTACAAACAAAGTCGGAAGTGAGCATAGAAGAGTTTGCTTAAGAATCTCGTTTTATTTTTTTCTGCTCGTATTCGAGTTAGCTCCTTCATGAAAGTGTTTGATTTTCTTAAAGGTGAAGCCGCTTCCTTATTCAACACAGAAAACCCAGACTGGTTTCAAACAACTCAGGCATAAAAAAAAAATCTCAAAGAGTGACATGCACGATAAATCCTGAAAGAACAGAAAAGAATAAGAGCACAGAAAGCTGGAGCTTTGTTTCTGTTATCAGAGAAACACAGTCCTGTGCAAAATTTCTTTTGTTGTTGTTGTTCTTGTTGCTGTTATTATTATATCAGCCACCTCTAGGTTTATTTAAAACAAACAAAAAAACACGCTGCGTCATGACAGACTGGCTGCGCCAATTCAGTTACTGGTTGCCAGGTCTGTATAAAACACCCACAACCTACACACTAAACAATAATTTTAAACTCAAACATTATCCTGTCTGTCATTACATAGTGCAGGGTTTGTTTGTTTGTTTGGGTTTTTTTGTTTGTTTGTTTTAACCTAGAGGTGTATGATATAAAAAAAAGATATATAAATATTCTCAAACACAGTACTGTTCAAACATCTTAGCACCCTATTGTTTTCTTCATACAAACTTGTTATAGATTTCTATTTTATGATTTCTACATTACTGAGTAATGAACCTCATACAAGTCAACCTTTAGTTACCCATGCCCTTACAAACTCTGTACTTTTCCCTTACATACACCCATGAGCCCTTATACACGAGAAAAAATTCCAATATACCGTATAATCCAAAGCACCGATTGTTTTATTCCACATTATAAATATGCCTATTACAATAGGAGTGTATCACACTGCATCAAGTTAAAGGGATCAAATAAGCATGTACTGAATACAAAGAAATTTTAGATCCCAGAGAAAACAACTGAATTAAAAAGGACTATATGTACAGTCAAGTAAACAATTATCTACTAAAGAGAATGACTGACTGAACTATAAACTTAATTATTTAATATACATTGTATCAGTAATACCAGAATTATTGATGTAAATTTTGCAAATAAAATATTAGTATTAAATAGTTCATAAAAAATACACAAAGTTCTATTTGATAAGTCTTGACATCACCTACAATATTACATTCCACCAAAGAAAAATTACTTGAAATATAACAGCAGTACTAAGTAGTTATGTTAATTAAAATAGTAGGTTACATGTAATAAATTATATATAAATCATGTCAAACAGTAAATGAAGGTTAGTAAAAGTTCCATTTGAGAAAAAGTGTTGACACCACAAGCAGTGTTTAGATCCAACTAAAGATGACTGAACCACATCAAGTATATTATGTAAACAAGGATAAGTGAAAATATTAATAAATTATGAAGTCAAACTGAAAATCTTCCCAGTAATTTATAACAAGAATTTAAATCTTATTCCTTTTTGGAGTGTTTTGTTGTACAAAGATGTTGCGGATTTGGCACTAGCTATAATATCACTGCTTGGGTAGCAGTTGTAGCTCCTCATCACAGTTCATTTTAATTTGCAGATATTCAGTTCATGTGTCTGCAGCCATATTTTTTCTGTACTCAGTATGAATTTTCCTAACCAATGAAAAAGCCCGCTCACTATCTGCATTGCTATGTGGGAGGCACAGCAAAGCAGTAAAAAGTTGTTTCAGCATTGGAAACCTGGCAACACCCAGAGCAGTTTTTACATTGAAGACCTTTCCCAAATATACAGCTATTTATTTTCCTGGTCAATAAAAGAAAATCAGAACACGACAAACATGCATATGGTGTTAAATTGCTTCGCTTCCAACCCCTACTACACATTTTAGAGACAGGTTACTAACGGTCGTTACCACCATTACTCTTCATTCAATACTTTTCCAGTTTACTGACGACTGATGGTAGTAACAAGTATTGGTCATCTGTGTCTACATATGTCTATCAGCAATTAAAATGTTTAGGGAAGCAGTTGCCATTGTATAAACGGTGACTCCCAGTATCGCCTCCCTAAATTATGATAATGGAGGAAGCTTTCCTAAATGCAAACAGTAAAAACTTTATTTAAAAAAAACCCACCACAAATGCTTACCTTGCAGTCTTTGAATCGGGAAGCACTCCCCCCACTAACTGCAAAAAATGGTCTGACACAGTCAGGGGGGATGCTGTGTTCCACGAGAAATTGGCAGACCATAACTTCTGCAGCCGTCACAGAAGTCTGGGCAGTCTGAGCCGATGTACTTAAATGACCAAGAAAACCATGTGCAACTATAAAACCACATAAATCAAAAATAGTTCTGTTTCATTGGGCATGCGTGTTTGAAAAAATAAATGGTGGATGCTAAGAAAATTCTCGGAGTAACGGAAAAAAATCTCTGATACAAAACGCAAATTTTCCTGTATGAAAATCAGCGTACGCCATATTAGCCAAAAAATTGCATTTTCCCATACAAAATGCGGGGAAACCATATAACTTGACATGTATCTCATACCCAGGGTGCGATTTGTCAAAAAAACAGAAGGGGGGATGTTTTTTTTTTTTGTAATCATGAAACGTCACAAAATTAAGGTAACAATAGGCTAACAGCTCAATAACATCCGATGATATCAAATGAATAACACTAAATGAAAACGAACACTAAACCAGAGATAGTAAATTCATCTTCCTATCTCTCTGACTAAATACACGAACACTAACACAACAAAGTTCGCATTGCTTGTCGCGTTGCTGTGATGTTTCTCTCCCTCCGGATTAAATGGGCAGTGACTCGAAAATCACTGAAATACATGAATACTAAATGAACAGTTTGCTCTGATGGTGCAGTTCATGTGGCCTTTTCTGCTTTCCCGTCGATGTGCTATCCGCCGCGTTTCGCCCTTCTTTAATCCACATTTCTGCGAATTTCTCAGCAGGGAAGGAACGCACGTCTGGCCCACTGACAGCGAGGAAAAGAAGGCTGTTCAGTGTGGATACATTCATTCTGTTGCGCTCATCAGTAAGGATGTGATTCATGGCACTAAAGCCACGTTCACACTCTGATTATCTACAATGTATCTATTTGCTGGGGACGTTCGTGAACATCAAAGCTGCCACTTCGGGTAATTTTGAAAGTGAGTGCAATGTAGACCATAGAAAACTGTGTCACAACATGCCTGTCATGTCAAGTTTTTTTTTTTGGTTTGTTTGTTTTATTGACGGGGTTGTCCCCGAGGATTTTTTTTTCAGCAGAGATAAAAACCAGAGGGGGGGATGATCCCCACCATCCCCCCCAGCAAATCACACCCAGCTCATACCTACAGTATGAGAGAGTTCTACCCAAACACACTTAACTTTACAACAGCTACATGCGTGTGAAATGGAAACAAATCGACTAAGGCAGGAAAAACTATTTTGGATAAAATCGTTATTGCCTGTTACAAGTAAAAAGTAACCAATAACCAAACATAATAAACTTAATCAATAACCAAACTTCAACTCAATGTGTGATCTTCATTTTATGTTGAAATTCACAACTATTCTATGGTTTTCCTAAATAAATAAATAAATAAAAAGTAGCACTCGCAAAATAGGGGGCAAGTGGAAATTTACCCCCATTTGCCCCCCAGGGCAAGTGGGTTTAAAAGTTAATGTCAAGCCCTGGATGCTATTACGTCAATATGGACCAAAATCTCTGAGGAATGTTTCCAGCACCTTGCTGAATTTGTGCTCTGAAGAACTAAGGCAGTTCTGAAGGCAAAAGGGGGTCTAACGCAGTACTAGCAAGGTGTACCTAATAAAGTGGCTGGTAAGTGTATATAATGGAAGAAAATATGTTCCTTCAAATGAATGGGTCTTTATTTATAACTGTCTAATCGAGTTATTCCCACAGAAATTCCTCACAAATTTATTCCACCCACCACCATGATAATGTGCTGCTCTAATGCATCCTGGGCAGTGGAAGAGACAATTTAAGTGCTCACAACCCATTCAGTCCACATAACTGACTAAGTCAATTAGGAAAATTCATAGACATGAGTTTTTATAGTCGACACGTCATCAATGAAAAATTACAGTATAAGGGCAAAGCACATACAGCAAGTCTGTATTTCTGGTTAGAATGTAATACACTCCTAAACCCATTGGGGGCAGTGCTGGCACTGTTCATGCTGCTTCTTTTAACCATATCGTGCGGTATGCACGTCAGTTTTCAGTCGATAAACAGTTAAACGGGTAAGTTATTGAAACGCTGTTACATTTAAGTCTTCTTTTTAATCTCATCTCATTATCTCTAGCCGCTTTGTCCTTCTACAGGGCCGCAGGCAAGCTGGAGCCTATCCCAGCTGACTACGGGCGAACGGCGGGGTACACCCTGGACAAGTCGCCAGGTCATCACAGGGCTGACACATAGACACAGACAACCATTCACACTCACATTCACGCCTACGGTCAATTTAGAGTCACCAGTTAACCTAACCTGCATGTCTTCTTTTTAATGTACATAAAATTTATTAAAATATTTTTGGCTTTTAATGATCCCTGGATAATTTTACACTGCCACAGTATCCAGTGACATTCACTCAGATTATATTATATTCTCAGTCCTGTTAACTATTACTCATTTTATTTTATGTAGGAGGACACTAGTATCGTGATTTACCATTTCAAGTACACAAACAGAGTAGTGTTTTCCTCTGAAACAATATCATGGCTACATTTTACTAATTTGTTCCCATGATATCTATTCATTCCTGAGTTTTCCTTCACTCATTGGCACACTTTAGTAACTCCTTCCCACTATATCTATTCACTCCTTTATTTAACTAAATTGTGGGCGTGCTTTCAGTCTCTCGATTTAGTTAAATTGTGGCGATGTTTAAAACGAGGGAACAGATTATTCACATGTGGCTGTGGTATACGTGTATATACTTTTTTCTTTTCGTGTCTTGAATGGGACTCCGTCAATAAACCAACTGATGTATGAACCTGGAATGACCTGCACAGGTGTTTTAAGCGCTCCAATATGAACTGGCAATGCCTGAAGCCCCACCCCTTCCTCCCCAGTCAAGATAAATGCAGACTGCTTTCAGTTCATTCATGTGAAATAATTAAAAAGCAATGTGAAATATGAGTATTCATTTGATAAACATCAGATATGTACAACTCCGATTCCAAAAAAGTTGGTACAAAGTATAAATTGTAAATAAAAACGGAATGCAATAATTTACAAATCTCAAAAACTGATATTGTATTCACAATAGAACATAGACAACATATCAAATGTCGAAAGTGAGACATTTTGAAATTTCATGCAAAATATTGGCTCATTTGAAATTTTATGACAGCAACACATCTCAAAAAAGTTGGGGCGGGGCAATAAGAGGCTGGAAAAGTTAAAGGTACAAAAAAGGAACAGCTGGAGGACCAAATTGCAACTCATTAGGTCAATTGGCAATAGGTCATTAACATGACTGGGTATAAAAAGAGCATCTTGGAGTGGCAGCGGCTCTCAGAAAAGATGGGAAGAGGATCACCAATCCCCCTAATTCTGCGCCAACAAATAGTGGAGCAATATCAGAAAGGAGTTCGACAGTGTAAAATTGCAAAGAGTTTGAACATATCATCATCTACAGTGCATAATATCATCAAAAGATTCAGAGAATCTGGAAGAATCTCTGTGCGTAAGGACAGAAAAACATACTGGGTGCCCGTGATTTTCAGGCCCTTAGACGGCACTGCATCACATACAGGCATGCTTCTGTATTGGAAATCACAAAATGGGCCCAGGAATATTTCCAGAGAACATTATCTGTGAACACAATTCACCGTGCCATCCGCCGTTGCCAGCTAAAACTCTATAGTTCAAAGAAGAAGGCGTATCTAAACGTGATCCAGAAGCGCAGACGTCTTCTCTGGGTCAAGGCTCATTTAAAATGGACTGTGGCAAAGTGGAAAACTGTTCTCTGGTCAGACGAATCAAAATTTGAAGTTCTTTATGGAAATCAGGGATGCCGTGTCATCCAGACTAAAGAGGAGAAGGATGACCCAAGTTGTTATCAGCACTCAGTTCAGAAGCCTGCATCTCTGATGGTATGGGGTTGCATTAGTGTGTGTGGCATGGGCAGCTTACACATCTGGAAAGACACCATCAATGCTGAAAGGTATATCCAGGTTCTAGAGCAACATATGCTCCCATCCAGACGACATCTCTTTCAGGGAAGACCTTGTATTTTCCAACATGACAATGCCAAACCACATACTGCATCAATTACAGCATCATGGCTGCGTAGAAGAAGGGTCCGGGTATTGAACTGGACAGCCTGCAGTCCAGATCTTTCACCCATAGAAAACATTTGGCGCATCATAAAACGGAAGATATGACAAAAAAGACCTAAGACAGTTGAGCAACTAGAATCCTACATTAGACAAGAAATGGGTTAACATTCCTATCCCTAAACTTGAGCAACTTGTCTCCTCAGTCCCCAGACGTTTACAGACTGTTGTAAAGAGAAAAGGGGATGTCTCACAGTGGTAAACATGGCCTTGTCCCAACTTTTTTGAGATGTGTTGTTGTCATGAAATTTAAAATCACCTAATTTTTCTCTTTAAATGATAAATTTTCTCAGTTTAAACATTTGATATGTCATCTATGTTCTATTCTGAATAAAATATGAAATTTTGAAACTTCCACATCATTGCATTCCGTTTTTATTTACAATTTGTACTTTGTCCCAACTTTTTTGGAATCGGGGTTGTATATAGTTAAATGTCAGTTAATTTCTGGAACAATTAAATGATAAAATGCCAAGTATCCATCACACCCACCCTGGCTGTGCATTTTTTTTTTCCTTTTTGCTCCCTGATCTTCATTTCTGACCACCCACATGTATCTCGATACACATGTCTAGTACCATAAAATACAAACTGATCTCTGAATGATGGCAATGAGGGAGCAATGACTTAACATGAAAGATTCACACTTTTCACTCAAAAAAAGTTCAAGCATGATGTTCATCGAAGCACGTCAATGATGCACAAACGTTTAAAGGGCATGGGACATGAAACATAATTCAGCAAAATCGTTATATTCGTGATGATTATATGGCATTTCTGCTCGAGCTCCGATATGCATATTTTACAACCGGAAGAGCCGCTGTCACGTGATCATACGTCACAAAAACTTTCGGGTACAGCACAAGCGGGTAGATGAATATGGAGAAGTGTGAATCGTGATGATGACGAATGTGACAAAATAGTTTTTGTGTCTTGGATGACAAGAAAATTGTTTCGTTTTTAGAGTGTTTAAAAGTACATTGAACATCATGGTGTATTGCGACCTCCCAGTCAGTCAGACGCACTGTCACTCCTGTTAGCAATGTAGCTAGGCTCAGCATGGCCAATGGTATTTTTTGGGGCTGTAGTTAGATGCGACCAAACTCTTCCACGTTTTTCCTGTTTACATAGGTTTATATGACCAGTGACCTGAAACAAAGTTCAGTTACACAAATTGAAACGTGGCGATTTTCTATGCTATGGAAAGTCCGCACTATAATGACAGGCGTATTAACACCTTCTGCGCGCTTCGACAGCGCATTGATACCTTCACTCGGAGTTGTACCATTATTTTTTAGACAGGGCGGACGGACCTGGGCATTCGCCCGCCTGGCCGTGCCCGACGAGGAGCGCTCTCGGCCGGCTTGGGAGGCAGACGGCAGCCCCTCCTGGAAGTGTGGTTTTACCATGGGCCTCATGCGGTAAAGATTAGTATTATAATTTTGGGTGTATCAATTATTGATTATCATAATTCTGACTCGTTTCGCCATTTTGAATGTTTTCATCTCGGAGTCTGGAAGCATTGTATCTCAATCAATCTCGAAAAATATCAGCAAAAAAAAACTAGCTTGCAACGGACTTTAGCTAGATCTATGATGAACTTTCAATGTATGATACAAAAATAATACTTCTTTCAACAGATCATTAGCCTTTGAGCAGAATTGTTTTTAACTTACCAGGAAGTGTTATCGAGCCAACCGCTTTCAGTTTCATGGGGATTGAATGAACTCTCACTCTCAGAATCATCTGACCCGTCAGAGTAAAGACAAGATCCATGTTCATGTGAATTTCCAGCTATCGGTTCGAATTGATAGGGTCTAACTTCACATCTCTGTGAAACATCGGGAATGTCACTGTCGATGGTGACGATAACCTGTTTACATTAGATACCCAAGCGCTGGCTCCTTGAAAAGTTTTTGTGACGTCACGGGTCACGTGACCGCTTAGCTAATTAACGAATCATTGTTTTACGCTGATGTATAAAAAAGTTGAATAATGTGATGATTTTCACATTTTTGACGCCCTGCAGTGATTTAGATGGCATTTCTTATGTCCTTTATACATAATTATACCCAGAAAAAAATCCATGTCTCATGTCCTTTAAAAGGAAAACGCCTGAAAGTGAATGTTTAGCAAATTAAACATTCTGCTTAAACACTGCAGCTAGCAGTGTGGAAGCAGCTTGATACATTAGTTATGGTTCAGCGAATTCAGCAAAATGTGGGAAACACTTGCTTACAAAAATTTTACATTTAAATTAGTTGTACATGAAACAATGTACAACTGTGAACATGGAATTCCAATGAACATGGAATAATTATTAGATTAAGCCTCGGTCACAACCGGCCGTACGTGCTCCTACAGCCGGTCTACATGCAAAAAACGCAAGAAACGCATGGAGGGCACGCGTGAAACGCACAGAGGGCGCGCATGTGACGTGCTGATTTTTGAGCCGTAGACTGGCCGCAGAGGTTCTTTGTCATGTCAAACAAACTCTACGGGCGCTTACGTTTTTTTCAGGTTGCAAGACAAACTTACGGCCAACGCGCGTCTTTCTCCATGAACAAAAAAAACCCAGCGATTTGGAAAACGCCAAAAATCGCACGGCCAAAAATATCGTACATCCGGTTGTGACCTAGACTTTAGTAAATTATCCAAAAATAGTCAAGAGATCATTTAATTATAAAAATGTTTTGTTGTAGCCTAAATTACGAGCACTGGAGATTAGAGGTTTGTAGAGCTCTCTGAAGTGTGGGTGGAGCACAGAGGACGGCAGGACAAAGCTTCTGGTACTAATAGGCTTTTAATTGTCCGACTTTTCAGTGTAACAGCCTACTTTTATGCTTTAGAGAAAAAACACACACACGCTGTGTTCTAGTCCCGGGATGAGCTCTTCCCTCTGCTCTCCCTCTGCCTCCTTAAATAGGGCGCGGTTACTGGGAAGACACACAAACACAGGTTAATTACCGTCAGGTGTAGTGATTCTGCCACTCACCTTCCCTGGCTCCGCCCTCCTGTCACAGACCGGCGCTTGACCACGCCCCCGCTGCCACATACCCCCACCGCCCGACTCAGGCCGGGCGCCCGTCCGGCCCGCAGCCAACTCCCCCCCCCCCCCTTGACGGGAGAGGAGTTCCGCCACGACCATCTGCGCCCCCGGCCTGTGGACCACCTTGATATTGAAGGGTTGGAGTGACAGATACCAATGGGTGATCCGCGCGTTGGCATCTTTCATGCGGTGGAGCCACTGGAGGGGCGCGTGGTCCAAACAGAGGGTGAAAGGGCGCCCCAGCAGGTAGTAACGGAGGGCGAGGACCGCCCACTTGATCGCCAGGTATTCCTTCTCAATAGTGCTGTAGCGCCCCTCACGCACCGACAGCTTCCTACTAATGTAGAGGATGGGGCGGTCCTCCCCCTCCACCTCCTGGGACAACACCGCCCCCAGCCCTCTGTCCGACGCGTCGGTCTGCAACACAAAAGGGAGAGAGAAGTCAGGGTAGTGTAATAGTGGCCCCCCACACAGTGCAGCCTTTACCTCAGAGAAAGCCCGCTGGCACTGCTCCATCCACTGGACCGGATCTGGCGCCCCCTTTTTAGTGAGGTCAGTCAGTGGGCTGGTGACGTCCGAATAATTAGGTATAAACCTACGATAGTAGCCAGCCAGCCCCAGGAACTGTCTCACCCCCTTTTTGGTCTTGGGCCTCGGGCAGGCCGCAATCGCTGCTGTCTTATTAATTTGGGGACGCACCTGTCTGTTGCCCAAGTGGAAGCCCAGATACCGTACTTCCACCCGCCCAATCGCACACTTCTTCGGGTTGGCAGTGAGACCCGCCCGCCTCTGCGACCTAAGGACGGCCCTCAGGTGTTGCAGGTGCCGCTGCCAGTCGTTACTATAAATAATAATGTCATCGAGATATGCGGCCGCATAGGTGGCGTGGGGCCGGAGGACCCTGTCCATCAGCCGCTGAAACGTAGCAGGCGCCCCAAACAGCCCAAAAGGAAGTGTGACAAATTGGTGTAAGCCGAACGGTGTGGAAAAGGCCGTTTTTTTCCCGGGATAATGGAGTCAAGGGGATCTGCCAATATCCCTTCGTCAAATCCAATGTCGAGTAAAAGCGAGCCATGCCTAGTCGATCGAGCAGCTCGTCAATACGAGGCA
This sequence comes from Neoarius graeffei, assembly GCF_027579695.1. Taxonomy (NCBI): domain Eukaryota; kingdom Metazoa; phylum Chordata; class Actinopteri; order Siluriformes; family Ariidae; genus Neoarius; species Neoarius graeffei. The sequence continues at coordinate 35,717,861 of NC_083569.1, forward strand.
TTGGGTACGCGTCAAACTTAGACACCGCGTTGACTTTTCTATAGTCCACACAGAACCGGACCGACCCGTCGGCCTTGGGTACCAAGACCACCGGGCTGCTCCAGTCACTGTGGGACTCCTCGACGATGCCCATTTCGAGCATGACCTGAAGTTCTTCCCGAACCACCTTTTTTTTGTGTTCGGGTAGCCTGTAAGGGCGGCTACGCACTACCACCCCCGGGGGCGTCTCTATGTGGTGTTCTGTGAGGTTAGTGCGACCGGGCAGGGGCGAGAACACATCCGAAAACTCGGCCTGCAACTGGGCGACCTCCGTGAGTTGGGTCGGGGAGAGGTGGTCTCCACAGGGGACCGGAGAGGTATGTGATGCCAATGTTCCTTTTTGAACCTCCGGCCCCAGCTCTGCCTTCTCCGGAACTACCGACACCAACGCCACGGGGACCTCCTCGTTCCAGAGTTTAAGCAGATTGAGGTGGTAGATCTGTAGCGCCCCCTCCCTGTCCGTTCACCTTACCTCATAGTCGACGTTCCCGACTCACCGTGTGACCTCAAAGGGTCCTTGCCACTTGGCGATTAATTTGGAGCTCGACGTGGGCAACAGTACGAGTACCTTCTCTCCCGGAGTGAACTCTCTAAGGCACGTGCCCTTGTTGTACAGGCGGGCTTGACGTTCCTGGGCCTGCCGCAAATTCTCCTGAGTTAGGTGTGTGAGCGTGTGGAGTTTTGCGTGCAGGTCCATAACGTACTGAATTTCGTTTTTACTTTGTGAAGGTCCCGCTTCCCAATTTTCACGCAGCACATCTAAAATGCCGCGCGGCTTACGCCCGTATAACAATTCAAATGGGGAGAACCCCGTGGAGGCTTGGGGGACCTCTCGCACTGCAAATAACAAGGGTTCGAGCCATTTATCCCAGTTATGTGCGTCCTCACTTACGAATTTTTTAATTATATTCTTGAAGGTGCGATTGAACCGTTCGACTAAACCATCCGTTTGTGGGTGATAAACGCGAGTGCAGATCAGCTTAATACCTAATAGCCCATACAGTTCGCTCAGTGTTCGTGACATAAACGAGGTGCCTTGGTCAGTCAGAATCTCTTTCGGGATTCCAACCCAGGAGATGACGTGGAAGAGGGCCTCTGCAATACTGCGTGCTGAGATATTGCAAAGAGGCACCACTTCCTGGTATCGCGTTGCATAGTCCACCAGAACCAATATAAAGCGGTACCCTCGTGTTGACCGATCTAATGGCCTGACAAGATCCATCCCAATTCTTTCGAACGGGGTCTCGATTAATGGTAGGGGGCGCAAAGGCGCTTTTGGTATGGCCGCTGGATTTACTAACTAGCATTCGCGGCATGCCGTACACCACTTACGGACATCTCCGGGAATCCCCGACCAATAGAATCGGGCCATTATCCGGGCTAGTGTCTTATCCTGCCCTAGGTGTCCAGCCATGGGATTAAAGTGAGCCGCCTGAAATACCAATTCCCGGCGGCTCTTTGGAATTAACAGCTGTGTGATGCGCTCTTTCGTCTGAGTGTCCTGCGTCACTCGGTATAATCTATCCTTCATAATAGAAAAATAGGGGAAGGACAGGGTGGCGTTCGGCTGGAGCGTTTGACCATCGATTACTCTCACTTGGTCAAACGCATGTCGCAGAGTCTCGTCTCGCGATTGTTCTAATGGGAAATCCGCGAGGGATTCCCCAACAGAAAGAGGAAGAGCCGGCGGCTCCTCACTCTGTCGCGGAGATGACGTAGACGGCTCTGCGACAGCAGCTCCAGCCAAAGCGACACCAGGACCTCCCCCTGTCAAATGGCAGGACCCACTCTTTACTAGGCGCGTCATTAAACCCCGAAATCCCGGCCAATCAGTCCCCAAAATTAAAGAGTGGGTAAGGCGAGGATTAACCGCCGCCTTCACTATAGATTTTTCCCCTCTGAAATATATGTGGACCGACACCAAAGGGTAGCTGTGAACATCCCCGTGCACACACAACACCTTCACCCCCTGTGCTCCCCCCAATGCCTCGCCTTGCACCAGGCTTTGGCGGATCGAGGTCTGATTGCAACCAGAATCCACCAATGCCTGATATGTAGCCCATTGGACACTCACCAGTATGCGATACGCTCCGGCCCGATCGAGGGCAGCTTCTGGCGCGTCGGGGATCCATACCACCGCGCCCACCTCCATTGCTGCGCACTGTTGTTGCAGGTGGCCCGGCTCCCCGCAGCGCCAGCAAACCGGCCCTGGCTTTCCCTCTGCACCTGTGCTCTGGGGCTCACTCACCTGAGGGGGGGGAGAGACAGACACAGAAGGGAGAAACAGGAGGGCACCATGGGTGCGGCGGGCCGGCTGGGGTGGAGCCGGCCCCTGCCTCCGTGTTGGGGGAATGGGGCGAGGACGGGACACAGAAGGGAGGGGAGAAAGAGAGAGAGAAGAGGAGAGAAGACGCCGTCGGTTGTCCTGCCGCCGGAACAGCCGCCAAATGATCCTCCGCCAGTCCTACTGCCTGATCCAGCGACACCGGGCAGTGGCGCTGGACCCACTCCGCGGTTCCGGCTGGTAAGCACACGATGAACTGCTCCAGCACCACCTGATCGATGATTCCCTTGGCGTCGCGATTGTCGGCCCTCAGCCACCGACAGCAGGTATCCGGAGCTGCTGGCCGAATGCGAACGGCTGGCCGACTTCCTCCAACCGCAGTGCGCGGAAGCACTGGCGCTGTTCTTCTGGTGTGCGCCCCACGCACTGGAGGACGGCCCGGCGAAGGTCCGCGTAGGCCAGCCGGCGGTCGGCGGGGAGCTGTAGCGCGGCCAGCTGCGCCTCTCCCGTCAGGAGGGGGAGGAGGCGTGCCGCGCGCTGCTCCATCGGCCACCCCGAGACTTTGGCGACCTGTTCGAACAAAGTGAGGAACGCCTCAGGGTCATCCTGCGGGCCCATCTTGGTCACGGTGAGGGGAGACGGGCCCGCGGCCGGGGCGCTGGTGGACCCCGCCGACGCGAGGAGATGCCGGAAAGCCTCCCGATCTTCCCGCTGGGCCAGCACCAGGGCTTCGAAGCGCCGCTCTTGCTCCTTTCGGAGCGTGACGAGTGCCTGGTGCTGGCTTTGCTGAGCCGTGGCAAGGGCGTGGACCAGGTCCGCGAACGGGGAGGATTCCATGGGGCTGCGAGGTTGGTGCTCCACCTTTTCCCGGGTTTCGGCACCACTGTAGAGCTCTCTGAAGTGTGGGTGGAGCACAGAGGACGGCAGGACAAAGCTTCTGGTACTAATAGGCTTTTTATTGTCCGACTTTTCAGTGTAACAGCCTACTTTTATGCTTTAGAGAAAAAACACACACACACATGCTGTGTTCTAGTCCCGGAATGAGCTCTTCCCTCTGCCTCCTTAAATAGGGCGCGGTTACTGGGAAGACACACAAACACAGGTTAATTACCGTCAGGTGTAGCGATTCTGCCACTCACCTTCCCTGGCTCTGCCCTCCTGTCACAGACCGGCGCTTGACCACGCCCCTGCTGCCACAAGGTTATCCAGAGATTATGCAATTTTTTTGTCAGCAACAAAGCAAAAAGATGGAAATACCACGTACTGAGATACGAGTACATCTCACAAGAGCCTTCTGCTCCATAAAAGATACAAAAGTAATAGTGGCATTGTAAATCTGTCTATTAAGCCTTCCGATGCCATCTCAGTTCCCAGCAGGGCCACAAGTGTACCACGCCATCTCATTAGCTTGTCTTTCCAGAAGCAGTTCAGCATGTTGAAGGGAAAGAAATTAATTCCATTCAAGTCTCTAAAATGGAAAGCAGGTTGAAGTGGAGCAGTAGGAGAGCAGGAAGGCATATCACCTGCTCTTTGAGAGACCACAGAGGCAGAACACAGGAGGAGCACAAGTCATACATAGAGATTATACATCTAGTTATATCAGGAAAGATTAATGAACTTTTAAAACTCTGATACTGAGGACAGTATGTTCCCAATTTGACATGAACTCCTACCGCTCCTATCAAGTCTACTCTGGTATCACTCAAAAGTTAGCACTCAGAGCCATGTCTTGCTCTCAGGTACTGATACTGTATATCTCAGGCACCTTCTATTTCGCTGGGTTTCACTTTTGAAATGGTTGGTCTAAAAAAAAAAAAAAGGGACGTGTGCCATTTCAATGGGTTGGAATTTGGTACAAAAGAACCAAAATCAGTCGATTAAATCCCTGAAAAGGAACACAGGAATATCACAAAATGAAACAGATGACCATGACATTCAATACTTTTTCTCCTGGATTTTGCGAGATATTCTGTCACACTGTAACCCATCATCTGTCGTCCATTATAGTTCTGAGATTGTGGTGAGCTTTGAAAGACTTCCATGCAGCAGAACCTCTGCCACCTTCAATACTTTATTTCAACCAATAAATGGAGAGACTGCCTGAAGATCTCACACACACACACACACACACACACAGTACCAGTGAAAAGTTGGCACACCTAATTCAATGCTTTTTCTTTATTTTTATTCATTAAAAGTCACTTCATGTCTTAAAGTAATGATGGATGTCATTTCTTTTTACTTAGTTCAGCGGTTCTTGACATAATATGGATTACTACAGTTGTGGAATAGGGCTATTTACTGTAATTTTATTATTCACAGTTTGATCTCAAACACATTAAGAAGGTAAGAAATTGCACTAATTAACTTCTGAAGAGGCGCAGCTGTTAACTGAAAAGCATTCCAGTCAACTACCTCATGAAGCTGGTTAAGCTCATGCCAAGAGTGTGCAAAGCATCAAGATAAACGCTGGCTACTTTGAAGAACCTAAAATATATGAGACATATTTATTTCCCACGATTCCATATGTTCCAGACGTCATTTCATAGTTTTGATGTGTTCAGTATTGTTCGACAATGTAGAAAATAGTTACAATGCAGGAAAACCTATGAATGAGTACGGGTGTCCAAACTTTTGGCTGGTACAGTATCATGACCAGAAGAATACTTGAAGCATAAAATGTCTGAAATATTTAGCAAATGCTTGAAATCATCTTACTTCTGAGACGCTGACAAAGAACACGTGCAAAATCACTGCAGAAAGATTGGGGGTCAAATGTGAAATTTTACTCACTCTTGTAAACAATAATACAAACTAGCTCAATCCTATTAGCTAATTTACAATTTCAGACTCACAAAAGAGCTAAATGCCTGCCATTGTACTTTTGCCATTTTCTCTTTCCTTGATTGTGACAGCAGCCATCAATCTCAAGGTTTTCTTCTCTTTGCCTGAGGTATTCTCGGCAGGTAATGGTTCGTGGGGAACCATACATTACTGCCACCGGCTCTTAATGCTGCACAAGCTGTCTTCACAGAGCATTTGCACAAGAGGACTATGTTTGCTTCTCCTTTGTAGGCCCTCAACAGACCCACGTGAACGTGCATACAGATCTGAACACGGGCTGCGCTTTTCTGAGACAGGCTCCCAAACTTGTCTTCACATATTCACCCTTTCATCAACCCCAGAAAGTCATCTCTGTTCCCAAAAGAAAACTCTTAACGCTGATCAGAATTATTTACCATGATTGTTTTTGACATTTTTCACCTGAACACTGATAGTCAACCCAGTCTCATATAAAAAGGCTCACCTGCAACTTATGATGAATATTAACATTCTATTCAAAACATACAATGCATATCAACATATCAACCTTTCACTCGAATACTCTGTACACCACCGATGTAATTTAACCAAGCCAACTTCCACCACTACGCAATTTTAATAGCGTTTAATGGTAATACTGTTCGCTTGTTTTTTTCGCATGTGGAAAGTCTGTAGTCACTGTAACCCAAATAATTTACAGCAGAAAGACTTTGTTTGGAAAATATCCACTTTGCCATATCACATTACCAAGATATGCAACCAGAATGGTTGCATATGTGACCTTTGAGAAAGTCTGCAAGTTCAAATTTCACGTGGTGCATTCATGAGTGCACCTTTTTTTTTTTAACTTTAACAAATTGTCAACGAATTCCAATGATCTAGATAATTTTGAAATTTGAATAGGATAGTTCTAGAAAAAAAAGAAGGGTGAACAATTATTCAAGTGTATACACCATTACATAATGAGTTATTATTCTAATTACAACACATTTTTATGAATGCATTCCTTTGTTGAATCACATTTTACTGGATACCAGCTGCTGTGATGAGAAACAAGATTAGCCAATTGGGATGATGCATTTTTCCTGTAGTCAAATAGATACATTATAATACGACAGAGATGTTGAGGTGAGAACCAACAAAGTAGCTGTTGGAGTTTACTGCAAAAGAAAACATCAAAATTTATAATGCAAGGTGTAATTTTTCATTATTATAACATTTTAATAATTTCCAATGGAACCATCATAAATGTATTTCATGGCAATATTATTAAAATGGAAAGATTAGAAATGGAGTAGAATAGAAATGTGTTTTTCAGAAATTATGGGATTTTCATGATTACCAAATATCTCATGTAGATACTCCTATGAGCCATTTATGGATAAATTAATAACTGTTCATATCCATCTTGATAATTGAGGCTCAAAATGTTTAAAATCATTTTTTACAGTGATCTGATTTAAATACAGTGTTAGAGGTGGGTGTGGTTAAATAACATTGGCGCAGAATGTGGCAGTGAATGATTGATATGCATCATATGCTAGTGACAGAATGTGTGTCATACAGAAAGTGTTGTGAATAAGTTGCATGAAAACTTTTTTTTTTTTTTCTAAAACAGGCTTGGATAAAGTTTGCTGTTACCTTGGGCACCATACTCTTAAAAGGTCCATTCCATTAAAATCCCAAAGTACAAAATGCTATTAAATCAGAAGCCGGTGCATACGTGTTGCCTTAAAGCTAAATCAGAACAGGCCTCATTAAGGTAGTGTTATCAATCCGTTTCCATTATGGAATAATAATGGTGAATTATTTCCCCTCACTGAGATTTTATGTTATATAGCATATGCACATGAACTCCAAGCATCACAAAGCCGTATCAGAATTGCAAATACAAAGAATTGCATCTGTTGGCATAATCCCAGACTCCTTCTGAGCTTGTTCTACTTCAGGGTTTATGCAGCTACATTTCATTAGCAAAAGGCAGAAAACATTTGGTGACTAGCTTATACCGGCGTTCACTTGGGATTTGCAAGAAAAATATCATTTTCAATCTGTTATCAAATGGTGGTCCTGGTGGTGGGGGAGGATTTAAGGCACCTGCAACAAGAATATGTAAAACCTGCAGGTCAGTAGGGACATGCTGATGCTGTGAAGCCCACCGCTGCATCTGATTTTCTCCACACATTGCGCTTCTCTTGAGGCGGAATGCATAACGTCATTTCTCTTCGAGGCCCCATCTAAGCACTGGCTCCTGTTGCTATGGAAACCACTGAATGTCACACAGTCTCCCTTTGTGCTTTCTTTCTCCATTCCTCGCCGCAGTCCCAATAAACTAACCTGGTGAGCCTTAACACCAAGAAAGAGAAGAGGAGGATGGATCTGCTCCATTAATCTCATGTTTTAATCACTTGTATTGGGACAAAAATAAAAGAGCTGTAAAAAATAGCCACAAGAAGCTGGGGTTCAGCATGCATGCTGTTCATTAGTGCTCAGGGTGGTAAAGTGGAATAAAAATCTACTGGTTGCATAAAACAATTTACCTAATGATACATGAGGTAATGAACTGTGATGGGGTCTCAAACCTGGGTCTGAATGTGTTTGATGTTTGATGACAGTTTTGTGTGTGTGCGCGCGCGCGCACACACACACACACACACACACACACGTTTCAACTGCTGAACCAATTACGCTAATGTACCCAATTAAGAATTGCTTGTTCATAGACTTGTGGCTGTTCTGTAAACTGCATTAATAATAGCATAACAAGGCTACACGGAGCAGGACAGGGAAGTGCAAACACCTGGGGCAACAACCGAGATTAAAACTACTTTGTGATTTACCATTCAATCTGTCCGAGCTATTAAAATGCACTGCATGTAAACGACCACAAAGGGACACACTATATAAATGAAAGAGTTCGATTCCAAATCGAGGCGTGCTTTCATGTAGCTGTTGCTTTAAATCACACAACTTTAACCTGCAATCCAACAATGAACATAATTTTTTTCACACATTCATGACCCAGAGTAATGTTTGCATTCACAGTCTTTCTGCACCAGTGGAAGAGTAAATAAACTCACTTGACTTTTGTATGCTCGGTTGCCAAGTCCTTCCTTCAAGTATATACAAAGTTGCAACGTCATGCACACATAATGAAGAGGTTTGTGGTGCGAATTTTGCACATCATGTTGCAGAGCCCTTGTTTGAATCCTGGCAATGCCACAGTGATCCGTGGCTGGGAGCCAAGAGAGCAAATTTGCCCTGCTCTCTGGGTGGGATGGATGGCATACTCTCTTTCCTCTGTCAGTCACAGTGACGCAGGTCATTCATTGATATCCGTGTACTCAAGCATGCAGAAAAGGGCAGATAGCGCGGTCCTCTGTGACACAGCAATCTTTTTCAGTTAAATATACAATACCAGTCAAAAACACTTGAACACACCTAATTCAATGGTTTCTCTTTATTTTTATTAATTAAAAGACGCTTCATGTCTTAAAGTAATGATGGATGTCGTTTCTCTTTACTTAACTGAGCAGTTCTTGACATAATATGGATTACTACAGTTGTGGAATAGGGTTATTTACTGTAGTTTTATTAATACCGTTTGATGGTCCCAAACATATTAAGAAAGTCTACTATTTGAAAGTGGCAAAATCTGGTATAAAAGAACCAAAAATCAATCGATTAGATCCCTAAAAACAAACACTGGAATATCACAAAAAGAACAGATGGCCATGCCATTCATTATTTTTTCTCCTGGGTTTTGCGACACATTGTCACACTGTAACCCGTCATCTGTAGTCCATTATGGTTCTGAAATTGTGGCGAGCTTTGAAAGACTTCCATGCAGCACAACCTCTGCCACCTTCAACAGTTTACTTCAAATAAATGGACAGACTGCCTGAAGATCAATTTCGGTTTTTTAAAAATTATAATTATGAGACACACACACACACACACACACACACGCACACACGCACACACGTTTTACTGGGAAATATGCCACTCGTATTTTTCCATACAAGCTACATCTGGGATATGGGAGAGCCAAAACCGTGACAATTCTATATATCAGTGTTTCTCAATCACTGGGCTGTCTAATGGGCTGCAATTTTTTTTTCCAAGTTGAAGCTAATTTTTACTCATAGTAGGGTACAATTGCTGGGTTGCATCCAACGTAGCATCCGCTTCATTAAGCTGCAGTCACACTACAGCTCACGATGCGGTGCAATGGGTTCTTGATGAAAACGAGGCATTTTGATGGCGATATAGATGTGAGATAAAAGTTGTGGTCACACAGCAGGTGAACATTTGACTATCATGCCTTTGCGCACTTGAGCCTGGCACAGCTCGTGCAGCCGCACTCGTTCACAGAGCATGTTGTGCACGCTCTTGGGACCCGGCCATTATGGGAAACACCTGATACTGATTTGAGTGCAATCAGCAGAGACGGACATCATACATGTCAACCTATACGGAATGTCCGTATTTTATATGGATTTGATTCAATAAACGTAGTATACGGGCGTATAAATAAAGTTATATGGATTCTTTAAAAAAACTTCAATATTTATTTAGAGCTATAATCAATTCCCACGATGATAAAAGATCGCATAACATTTACAAACATACTGTACACCACAGACAGCCAGTAAAGAGTCTTATGAAATCGTGCGTTATCTTGTGGTAGCGAGACTTCGTTCCACTTTTGATCATGCACACCGCATTGCGAGAATCCCACCAACCATGAAGTCATAGACATATAAACATAGACGCCGCCTTCTGCGTAGAATCATACGTCATCCTCGCCGCCATATTGGATGTGGCAAAGTGGAGATTCTTCAACCGTCTCTGGTATAGCGTCTTGACAGTAGCCGAGAATAAAGATGCCTCATTCATGTGCTGCGTTTAACTGTACCAACAGGTTTACCGTCCAAACGAGATCACATGGGATTACCTTTCACAGGTGAGACTGGAAAAATACTTTTCATTGTATTTGGTCATTATAACGTAATTTTACGAACAGATTTCCCTGACTTTGTGGCTAATATGAAGTCTCGTGCATAATAGCCGCTCGGTGAAACCTGTCTCCAAACAACGAAGTATTTCCTTCATAACTACGCTGATAACACTTTGTGTTTTTGTCAAACATTGGAGCTTTGTATTCATTCTGAAGGTTTATTGTTATTAATATTGAATAAAAAGTAACTGGGATATATCATTGTTAATTTTCATTCAAATTTTAGGTAAATTATTTTTAATTTGCATCTTATACGGATTTTATAAGGGAAATACGGATTTTGGAGGTTGGTTATACAGGTTTGATTGACCAAAGGTTGACATGTATGGGACATGAATGCTGTTTTTATGGAGGTGTTGTGCAGTATCATTATCAATGTCACGTTTGTTTCAAGCCATGTTTATAACGCTGTTCGAACACTCTGCTTTATGATTCTATTTGATTTTGTTTGTGTTTTGTTTTTGTAAATATCACTCCTGCTAATAAACACTCTTCCTGCACTTAGATCCATCTACCGCAGGGGTGGGCAATTATTTTTTCCATGGGGCCACATGAGAAACAGAAAATTGTGGAGGGCCAGACCAAAAGGCTGAACTAAATTCTGCATAATATTAATTGTATTTCTTTATATAAAGCAGTGAATAACATTGTTTTTACAAGCTGCTGACTGGTAAGAGTATGGAAAAAACGAGGTTGCCTTACAAAAAATGTCATTTATTCAATCAAATTTCCCAAAACAATGGTTAACAAAATGTGAACGTTTGTACCATTTTTTTTTTTCAGGTCACATTCACCCCAAAACACAATAAAGACATCACAATATTGTCTTTCTACTCCAAATATCAAGCACCAAGTCCACCAAGCACTCTTTCACAAATTCCCCCTCCGAGAATGGCTTACTATTTTTAGCAATTTTGTGGGAAAGCACAAAGCTGGTCTTGGTTGCTGCATCCCTGGATGTGTGACGCTTGGTAAAAAAACCTTGCTGCTTTTCTAGTTTAGCCAGCAAAGCTTCCGATGTCCACGCTATTTCAGCATTAGTCAAGTTTCGGTATTTCTCAGCGTGCTTCGTCTGGTAACGCCGACTCAAATTGTAGTCTTTGAACACGGCGATTTGCTCTCCGCAAACTAAACACACGGCTTTCTCTCTGACTTCAGTAAATAAATACTTAAGAGTCCATGTTTTGTTGAAAGCCCTGCATTCTGCATCTACCTTTCTTCTTTTTGCGGACATTTTGGGGGCTAAAGTCTTCTTGTGATCTGCTCCCAACAGCGTCGATTCGGTGTAGGTATCAGATCTACAGATCGTCTCGGGCTCCGGCGCCTGCTGGTGACGTCACACTATGTGATTGGCTGGACCGTTTGAAGGATGACGTACAAGTTTGTGGTTGGTCTGGACAAATTACGGAATAGTTATCGCGGGATTAGGTTTCGTGGGATTTCATGTCATGTTCATGTCGCACGCATTGCGTTTTTGTTGAACACAACTTCAAAATAAAAGCAATACACATTCAGTCCATGCATGGGGTAAAATTAGAAAATACGTTTATTTTTTAATTTCTAATTAACCTTACGTGGGCCGGTCAGAATGAACGATCTTCGGGTCCTTAGACAGCACTGCATCACATACAGGCATGCTTCTGTATTGGAAATCACAAAATGGGCTCAGGAATATTTTCAGAGAACATTATCTGTGAACACAATTCACCGTGCCATCCGCCGTTGCCAGCTAAAACTCTATAGTTCAAAGAAGAAGCCGTATCTAAACATGATCCAGAAGCGCAGACGTCTTCTCTGGGCCAAGGCTCATTTAAAATGGACTGTGGCAAAGTGGAAAACTGTTCTGTGGTCAGACGAATCAAAATTTGAAGTTCTTTATGGAAATCAGGGACGCCGTGTCATTCAGACTAAAGAGGAGAAGGACGACCCAAGTTGTTATCAGCGCTCAGTTCAGAAGCCTGCATCTCTGATGGTATGGGGTTGCATTAGTGTGTGTGGCATGGGCAGCTTACACATCTGGAAAGACACCATCAGTGCTGAAAGGTATATCCAGGTTCTAGAGCAACATATGCTCCCATCCAGACGACGACTCTTTCAGGGAACACCTTGCATTTTCCAACATGACAATGCCAAACCACATACTGCATCAATTACAGCATCATGGCTGCGTAGAAGAAGGGTCCGGGTACTGAACTGGACAGCCTGCAGTCCAGATCTTTCACCCATAGAAAACATTTGGCGCATCATAAAACGGAAGATACGACAAAAAAGACCTAAGACAATTGAACAACTAGAATCCTACATTAGACAAGAATGGGTTAACATTCCTATCCCTAAACTTGAGCAACTTGTCTCCTCAGTCCCCAGACGTTTACAGACTGTTGTAAAGAGAAAAGGGGATGTCTCACAGTGGTAAACATGGCCTTGTCCCAACTTTTTTGAGATGTGTTGTTGTCATGAAATTTAAAATCATCTAATTTTTCTCTTTAAATGATACATTTTCTCAGTTTAAACATGTGATATGTCATCTATGTTCTATTCTGAATAAAATATGGAATTTTGAAACTTCCACATCATTGCATTCCGTTTTTATTTACAATTTGTACTTTATCCCAACTTTTTTGGAATTGGGGTTGTACCATATGGGGCTATCTTTCCTTCAGCCCACTGGCTAGCAATATTAACACCCCGAGATGCCATGACACCGAGATCTTTCACTTCTTGGCATGGGGTACAGCCAAGCATTCCAGTTTTAGCATACAACCATTCATTTTTTTCATGAACTGCTTGTATTGTTCTTTTTCCATATTGAGGGGTAAGAGGTAAGCTTAGCATCATCACTATCACCTGCTGTACTTGTTTCTGAAGATCCTTCAGCTGTCATTTCTTGCTGACTTTGTGACTCCTCACTCTGGCTTTGAACTTGCTCTGAATCATCTTCCATGGGTATTGTTCTGCTAACTTTACCTGGTACGTTTTCTGTTGCATCATTGCTGTGGTCTTTTCTCTTAAAGATATCAGTATTCTTTCTCTGCATTATTATCTTCCAGTTGTCCTCTCTTCCTTATCTTATCAAATATATCATTGTGGTTTTCTGTTGGTGTTTTTTGGATTCTTTGTATTTTCCCACGGGTGTGTCAGAACGTTTGAGAACGTGCGTGCGTTCTACAGTAAGTGCATGTGTTCTCAGTGCACGTGCCATGCATTGGTAGCCTAGTTACTCTGCTCGCTCCAACCAGACAGTAATCTAGAATCTTTGCCCCAACTTCCACTCGATTTACGAATTCTGATCAAAGTAATTTTTAAATAGCCTATCATGAAACATTAACATGTTTCTTTATATGCCTTTTTATTTGGGAGACTTTGCAACTAACGGCTGTCTACTAAAACACTTTGATTACCAGCTGCGCACGTTATAGCACAAGATCTGGTTAAGCCGTACGCGCGCTGTAGCTCGCTCGTTATTTGTCCAGCGAAACACTGCACACATAACAGAATATTGAAACATCAACATATGTTTCTGTATATGTTGTTTTTATTTGGGAGACTTTGCAACAAACGTCTGTCTACTAAAACACTTTGGATACCAGCTGTGCACGTTGGCGCAAGATGGTAAAGCAGTGGGCTATGCGCATTATCTCGCACATTGTCTGTCAAGTGAAACACGGAAGGAATTCACTTCAGACATAATTCAGAGAATGGTCAGAACAAGTTATATGCAATGTATATTGAGGAAAACGTGTTGCTTTTGGTAAATTGACGTTAGCAGGTGTGTTGTTATGCTGAAAGTGCATTTTTTTTCAGAGACAGTATATTTTTCTTTCCGGTACGGCCAAATCTTTTAGTGGTACGCCGGACCGGCCACGACCGGCTTACTTTCACCCGTTTCCCGCCAACTGGACACTTATTGTCAAAATAATGAACCGGTTCCAAATTAAAATTATTTTGACTAACTTGCATATTTTTTTGTGGATGTGTCCACATAATATAAAACATGTTACACAGTGGCACTAAGAAATGAAGCTTATCTTCTCATATTGAAAAATGTATTTGTGAGGATGCAGGCACTTACGGATGTCAGTGTGGAGGAAGGCAGAATGCAAAAAGTCGTCAAAGCCAAGTCGAGACGCGAAAATTGGAATCAGTAAATTAGCGAGAGTCGGGCAATCGGCAAACAACGTAGAGCAGGCTAAAACAGAGCGAGAAACGAGAGGAAAGTAGCGAGGGTCAGAATCAGAATAGGCAGTAGAGAAATACAAGGCTTGGTATGTGCTGTGAACAGACAGATGCTTTGCAAAGGTGTGTGTGAGGAGAGCTTATATGGAGGGACAGGTAAATGAGGAAATGACAGTCAGCTGTGATTCAGTAGGCGGGAGACAGAGGGTGCTGTGTGTTATGGGGGTTGTAGTTTGGGGAGTCCCTGATTGTAGTTTGTTGAGTTTCAGCAGGTTTACTGACAGAGCCCCCCCCCCGAGGAGCTACCTCCAGGAGCTACAAGTTTCCTGGGGTGACCCCTATCTCTGGGTGCTGGTTTGCTAAGAAACTGGGCATGGAACTTTTGTTTCAGAAGTGGGTCAAGAATATATTTAGCTTTGTTCTTCAGGTCCATACCCCTCCCAGTCTACTAGCTACTCTATTTGGCCTCCTCTACATCTTGAATCTAGGATTTTGTGTACCTGGTAGATGGGGTCTTCCTATAGGTTGAGTGAGGAGTGTTCTTGAGTGGGTGTGTTGCTGGCTGGACCTGGGATAGCGGGTTTGAGGTGTGGGATGTGGAATGTGGGTGATGTACTGCTAATGGGGAGGGAGTTCGAGATGGTAGGCTACTTCGCTGATGCAGCGTAGGATTCTGAATGGGTCGATATAACGAGGTTGGAGTTTCTTACAGGTGTTGGTCTCCCTTAGGTTCTTGGTGGCCACCCACACTATCGCCTGGGTGGAAGTTGGGGGTTTCTCCTCAATGTTTGTCTGCATACATCTTGTACTTGGCGCAGACTGACTCCAGACGTTGGTGAACCTCCTCCCAGATGGTCTGACTATACTTGAACCATTCATTCATTGACAGCTTGTACCTGGTTCGGTGCGTCGTCCCAGGGGAACAAGGGCGGTTGGTAGCCGACTATGCACTGAAACGGTAAGCTGGGTGGCAGAGGGCTTCAGCGAGTTTTGTGCATACTTGGCCCAGGGCAGGAAGCATGCCCAGTACCCCTGGTTACGCATGCAGTAGATTCTGAGAAAGCAGCTGATTTCCTGGTTCACTCTCTCTATTTGACCATTGGATTGTGGATGATAGCTGGACGTGAGGCTCATGGATACCCCCAACCTCTCCATGAAGCTTGTCCAAAACTTGTAAATGAACTGAGGTCCCTGGTCGCTAACTAGGTCTTCTGGGATGCAATAGTATCGGAAGACCTGCTGGAACAAAAGTTCTGCTGTTTGAGAGGTGGTGGGGATGTCAGGCAGTGGGATGAGTTTCAGGGCTTTAGAAAATCTGTCTATGGTTACCATTATCATGGTGTTTCCTTGAGAGGGAGGTAGGTCAGTGATGAAGTCGATCACCAGGTATGACCACGGTCTTTAGGGAACGGGTAGTAGGCATAGTTTGCCCACGGGGGGGCTCTCAGGACCTTTGCTTGAGCACATTCGGAGCAGGATGTGATGAACTGGTTGATCTCTGATAACATGTTTTCCCACCAATACCTGTTCCTTAACATTTGATGGTTCGTTGGCTGTTCAGATGTCCTGTGGCTGGAGATGCATGTGCCCAGGTGATGAGTTTGCTGCAGAGATGCTTTAGCACATAGAGGAGACCAGGTGGGAGGTTGACCAGCAGGGTTTGGGGTTGTGCTGTGTTGATTTCCTTATCCAATTCCCAGGGGATGGACTGCATGAAACATTGCGATGGTACAATGGGATAGGAACCTGCTTTGTGGTGAGACAGCCCAAACGCCCAGGATAAGGCTTGGCATTTTTGGACCCTGGACGAAACGAGATGGTGAAGTCAAATCGTGTGAAGAATAGCACCCATCTGGCCTGATGAGGGTTCAATCTCTTGGCTTTTCTGAGGTATTTGAGATTCTTATGCTCGGTGAAGATGGTGAAAGTGTTTGTTGCTCCCTCTAACCAGTGCCGCCATTCTTCCAGAGCCAATTTGATCGCAAGCAGTTCTCTATTCCCAATATCATAATTTCTTTCGGCCAAGATTAGTTTCCTGGAAAAGAAGGCTATGGAATGTAGCTTCTGCTTCTCCCCAAAACGTTGAGACAAGATGGCCCCTGCTCCAGTGTTGGATGCATCTACCTCTACGATGAAGGGTTTTGCAGGATCCGGATGCTGGAGTATAGGGGCTGTCGTGAAGGCTTGCTTGAGTTTGCTGAAGGCTTCCTCAGCCGCTGGATTCCAACGTAGATTATTGGGACCTTTCTTTAGTAATGAGGTTAGCGGGTCCGCTAGGGTGCTGAAGTTACGGATGAAGTGACGGGAAAAGTTTGCAAAGCCTAGGAAGTGCTGGAGGTCTTTGACGGAGTGAGGTGTTGGCCAGGATGTTACGGCAGATACCTCGGACGAGTCCATACTGACCCCACTGGCGCTGAGGATGTAGCCCAGGAAGGAGATACTGCTCTGGTGGAACTCGCACTTCTCAACTTTCATGTAGAGGTTGTTCTCCAGTAATCGCCTGAGGACTGCTCTAATGTGTTCCTGGTGAAGTGGGAAATCTGGTGAGTAGAATGAGGATGTTGTCTATATATGCAATGACATATCTACCCAGCATGTCCCGGAGCACGTCATTGATGAAGCACTGGAATACGCTGGGAGCCGAAGAAATGCCATAAGGCATGACCCGGTACTCAAAGTGTCCAGCGGTGGTGCTGAAGGCAGTTTTCCCACTCATTACCTTTCTTGATCTGGATCAAGTTGTAAGCGCTGTGTAGGTCGAGTTTCGTGAATACTTTGCCGGTTCATAGTTGTTCCAGTGCAGCTGGAACCAAGAGAAGAGGATACGGATACTTGACTGTGACTTGGTTTCGGCCTCTAATCTATGGAGGAGAGCTTTCTCACCGGACTGGAGGACATGGGTTGCCCGGCAGGGTTCTCACGGGCTGGTCGGACCGGACAGTTCCGGACGTCATGTTCGGCTCTCCCGTAGTAGAAACACAACCCCTGCTTGCGTCGTCTAGCTCGCTCGGCTCGGGTCAGTCTAGTGTGGGATACTTCCATCGGTGCATTGTTGTTCGATGCCAGGGCAGTCCTGGCACAGTCTTGAGTGGAAGGACGGTGCTTAAGCAACTGGTCAAGGCGGATGGCTAGATCGATGAGGGAATTGAGAGAAAAGGTTCTCATCTCTGTAAACCAGTTCGCTGATGATCTCTGGACGGAGACCCTGGCGAAAGACTGCCTTCAGGGAGGGGTCATTCTATCCACTGGTGGCAGCTAGTGTCCTGAAGTCCAGGGCACATTCGGCTACACTGCGATTACCCTGGGAACTGGCAAGCAGTCTTTTTCCAACCTCTATCCCTTCCGGTTCGTGATCAAAGACCCTCTTAAATAGCGAGAGGAAATGTTCATAATTCTCTGTTTGTTCGCCACCTTTGTTCCAGATTGCAGTTGCCCAGCGGAATGCTTTGCCAGTGAAAAAAAGATAAGAATTTTGCGATCTTGTGCTCGTCAGAAAGGCTGGACATAGAAGCGAAATACAAAGAACATTGTAACAGAAAACCTTTACAGGCGCCAACATCTCCAGCGAATTTCTCTGGAGTGGTGAGTTGTAGCGCCGGATTGGGTGGAGACTCGGGGCATGCTAGGAGGGCCTGCGACATCACTGGTGCAATCTGAGCCATCCAGGTGTTGAGATCAGTGAGCACCTGCAGATGTTCTCCTAGCAAATGCCCCTGCGTGTTTAAAGCAGTCTGCTTGGAATCCTCCACTACATCCATGATGGCGAAGTATCCTGTGAGGATGCAGGCACTTACGGATGTAAGTGCGGAGGAAGGCAGAATGCAGAAAGTCATCAGAGCTAAGTTGAGAAGCAAAAATTGGAATCAATAAACTAGCGAGGGTCAGGCGATCGGCAAACAACGTAGAGCAGGCAAAAACAAAGAGCAAGAAACGAGAGGAAAGTAGCGAGGGTCAGAATCAGAATAGGCAGGAGAGAAATACAAGGCTTGGTATGTGCTGTGAACAGAACAATATTTCGCAAAGGTGTATGTGTGTGTTAGGAGAGCTTATATGGAGGGACAGGTAAATGAGGAAATGACAGTCAGCTGTGATTCAGTAGGTGGGAGACAGAGGGCACTGTGTGTTATGGGGTTGTAGTTCAGGGAGTCCATGTTTGCAATGTTTCAGTGGGTTTACTGACAGTATTACTCGTTTGCTTCACTCATTTGTGAATATATTCACCACTCAAAGATAAACTTCATATCTTTGCGCAACCCTGTAATATATATATATATATATATATACACACACAGTGGAGGAAATAATTATCCCTTACTGATTTTGTAAGTTTGTCCACTGGCAAAGATATGAATAGTCTATAATTTTAAGGGTAGGTTTATTTTAACAGTGAGAAACAAAACATCAAAAAGAAAATGCAGAAAATCACATTTTATAAAATATATAGAGTTCTGGCTCCCACAGACCAGTTAGACACTCCTAATCAACTCGTTACCTGCAATAAAGACAGCTGTCTTAAATTGACACCTGTATAAAAGACACCTGTCCACAGAATCAATCAATCAGTCAATCAGACTCCAACCTCTCCAACATGGGCAAGACCAAAGAGCTGTCTAAGGATGTCAGGGACAAGATTGTAGAGCTGCACAAGGCTGGACTGGGCTACAAAACCATAAGCAAGAAGCTGGGTGAGAAGGAGACAACTGTTGGGGCAATAGTTCGAAAATGGAAGAAATACAAAATGACCATCAATCGACCTCGGTCTGTGGCCCCACGCAAGATTTCACCTCGTGGGGTATCAATGATCATGAGAAACGTGAGAGATCAGCCTAGAACTACACGGGAGGAGCTTGTGAATGATCTTAAGGCAGCTGGGACCACAGTCACCAAGAAAACCATTGGTAACACATTACGCCGTAATGGATTAAAATCCTGCAGTGCCCACAAGGTCCCCCTGCTCAAGAAGGCACATGTGTAGGCCCATCTGAAGTTTGCCAATGAACACCTGAATGATTCTGAGAGTGATTGGGAGAAGGTGCTGTGGTCAGATGAGACCAAAATCGAGCTCTTTGGCATTAACTCAACTCGCCGTGTTTGGAGGAAGAAAAATGCTGTTGACCTGACGGTGACCTGAAGAACACTATCCCCCCTGTCAAGCGTGGAGGTGGAAACATTATGCTTTGGGGGTGTTTCTCTGCTAAGGGCACAGGACTACTTCACCACATCAACGGAAGAATGGACACGGCCATGTACTGTAAAATCCTGAGTGACAACCTCCTTCCCTCTGCCAGGACACTGAAAATGGGTCGTGGATGGGTCTTCCAGCATGGCAATGACCCAAAACATACAGCCAAGGCAACAAAGGAGTGGCTCAAGAAGAAGCACATTAAGGTCATGGAGTGGCCTAGCCAGTCTCCGGACCTTAATCCCATAGAAAACCTATGGAGGGAGCTGAAGCTCCGAGTTGTGAAGCGACAGCCTCAAAACCTTAATGATCTAGAGATGATCTACAAAGAGGAGTGGACCAAAATTCCTCCTGACATGTGCGCAAACCTGGTCATCAACTTCAAGAAACGTCTGACCGCTGTGCTTGCCAACAAGGGTTTTGCCACCAAATACAGGTAGTCGTCGACTTATGACTGCGTTTGGTTACGACTGACCGGTCATAAACCGATCTGGTCATAAGTCAGCCTATGTTAAATGAACGTAAGTATATTGTGATGTGTAATGATATTTTAATCATCTTAAAGTCTTATTTTATCAACATTTTCTTATTTCATTACCTTGGCTCATTATTTGGTTTAAGTCAAACACTGCATACTACACTGCGTACAGTACAATTCGTTTAATATGTGCAAAACAAAAAATAAGAAATACAGGTGTGAAAAATAGAAAACATTTTAGTTTGAAACATACCAAAATACAAATGTAAAACATAGCAAAATACAAAACTTAGTGACTGCTGGCATCACTGGTGCTTGGCTGTGGGTCATCTACGTCAGCATCACCTGTTGCAGCGCTCAGGCTGGCAGGAGGATTTGCTCGTTTCATAAACCAGGAGCTGGGGCGGAAACTGTATGACGGAGTGCGCGAGGGAGCGCGAGAGAGACTGCGCGTGTGCCTGGAGCTGGGGCGGAAACTGTTGTAAGCGGCGAGAGGCGCTGCCAGGAGCTGGGGCGGAAACTGTTGTACGCGGCGGGAGGTGTTGCCGGGAGCTGGGGCGGAAACTGTCGTATGCTCAGCTAGCTCAGCTGGGAAACACTTGTTAGTCATAACCAGACGGTCGTAAAATCGATCGGTCGTAAGCTGCATAGGTCGTTGTGGCAGCGGGGGCGTGGTCAAGCGCCGGTGGGTGACAGGAGGGCGGAGTTGGGGAAGGTAAGTGGCAGAATCGCTACACCTGAGTGTAATTAACCTATGTTTTGTGTGTGTTCTCCCCAGTAAACCACACCCTATTTAAGGAGGGAGAGTGAGAGCGGAGGGGAGGCATTGCCGAGAGGAGACTACAGTCTGTGTGTGCGCGAGTCAGTCTCCAAGTGATTGGTTTAAGTGTTAGACTGAAAAGTTTGGCAATAAAAGCCGGTTTTGCATCCTGATCTCTGTCCTGCCGTCTTCTGTGCTCCACCCACACATTGTACCCGCTACAGTCGTAAGTCAACGACTACCTGTACTAAGTATTGTTTGCTAGAGGGTGCAAATACTTATTTCACTCAAAGAAATGCAAATCAGTTTATATCTTTTATATGAAGTTATTTTCTGGATTTTCTTTTTGATGTTTTGTCTCTCACAGTTAAAATAAACCTACCATTAAAATTATAGAATGTTCATTTCTTTGTCAGTGGACAAACTTATAAAATCAGCAAGGGCTCAAATAATTACAGTATTTCCTCCACTGTGTATACACACACACACACACACACACACACACACACACACACACAGTGGTGCTTGAAAGTTTGTGAACCCTTTAGAATTTTCTATATTTCTGCATAAATAGGACCTAAAACAACATCAGATTTTCACAAAAGTCCTAAAAGTAGATAAAGAGAACCCAGTTAAACAAATGAGACAAAAATATTATACTTGGTCATTTATTTATTGAAGAAAATGATCCAATATTACATATATGTGAGTGGCAAAAGTATGTGAACCTTTGCTTTCAGTATCTGGTGTGACCCCCTTGTGCAGTACCAACTGCTACTAAACGTTTCCGGTAACTGTTGATCAGTCCTGCACACCGACTTGGAGGAATTTTAGCCCATTCCTCTGTACAGAACAGCTTCAACTCTGGGATGTTGGTGGGTTTCCTCACATGAACTGCTCGCTTCAGGTCCTTCCACAACATTTCGTTTGGATTAAGGTCAGGATTTTGACTTAGCCATTCCAAAACATAAACTTTATTCTTCTTTAACCATTCTTTGGCAGAACGACTTGTGTGCTTAGGGTCGTTGTCTTGCTGCATGACTCACCTTCTCTTGAGATTCAGTTCATGGACAGATGTCCTGACATTTTCCTTTAGAATTCTCTGGTATAATTCACAATTCATTGTTCCATCAGTAATGGCAAGCCCTCCTGGCCCAGATGCAGCAAAACAGGCCCAAACCATGATACTACCACTACCATGGTTCACAGATGGGATAAAGTTCTTATGCTGGAATGCAGTGTTTTCCTTTCTCCAAAAATAACGCTTCTCGTTTAAACCAAAAAGTTCTATTTTGGTCTCATCCATCCACAAAACATCTTTCCAATAGCCTTTTGGCTTGTCCACATGTACTTTAGCAAACTGCAGATGAGCAGCAATGTTCTTTTTGGAGAGCAGTGGCTTTCTCCTTGCAACCCTGCCATGCACACCATTGATGTTCAGTGTTCTCCTAATGGTGGACTCATGAACATTAACATTAGCCAATGTGAGAGAGGCCTTCAGTTGCTTAGAAGTTACCCTGGGGTCCTTTGTGACCTCGCCAACTATTACACGCCTTGCTCTTGGAGTGATCTTTGTTGGTTGACCACTCCTAGGGAGGGTAACAATGGTCTTGAATTTCCTCCATTTGTACACAATCTGTCTGACTGTGGATTGGTGAAGTCCAAACTCTTTAGAGATGGTTTTGTAACCTTTTCCAGCCTGATGAGCATCAACAGCGCTTTTTCTGAGGTCCTCAGAAATCTCCTTTGTTCGTGCCATGATACACTTCCACAAACGTGTTGTGAAGATCAGACTTTGATAGATCCCTGTTCTTTAAATAAAACAGGTTGCCCACTCACACCTGATTGTCATCCCATTGAATGAAAACACCTGACTCTAATTTCACCTTCAAATTAACTGCTAATCCTAGAGGTTCACATACTTTTGCCACTCACAGATATGTAATAATGGATCATTTTCCTCAATAAATAAATGACCAAGTATAATATTTTTGTCTCGTTTGTTAAACTGGGTTCTCTTTATCTACTTTTAGGACTTGTGTGAAAATCTGATGTTGTTTTAGGTCATATTTATGCAGAAATATAGAAAATTCTAAAGGGTTCACAAACTTTCAAGCACCACTGTATATACACACAAAACCCCGATTCCAAAAAAGTTGGGACAAAGTACAAATTGTAAATAAAAACGGAATGCAATAATTTACAAAATCTCAAAAACTGATATTGTATTCACAATAGAACATAGACAACATATCAAATGTCGAAAAGTGAGACATTTTGAAATTTCATGCCAAATATTGGCTCATTTGAAATTTCATGACAGCAACACATCTCAAAAAAGTTGGGACAGGGGCAATAAGAGGGTGGAAAAGTTAAAGGTACAAAAAAGGAACAGCTGGAGGACCAAAGTGCAACTCATTAGGGCAACTGGCAATAGGTCATTAACATGACTGGGTATAAAACGAGCATCTTGGAGTGGCAGCGGCTCTCAGAAGTAAAGATGGGACGAGGATCACCAATCCCCCTAACTCTGCACCGACAAATAGTGGAGCAATATCAGAAAGGAGTTCTACAGTGTAAAATTGCAAAGAGTTTGAACATATCATCTACAGTGCATAATATCATCAAAAGATTCAGAGAATCTGGAAGAATCTCTGTGCGTAAGGGTCAAGGCCGGAAAACCATACTGGGTGCCCATGATCTTCGGGCCCTTAGACAGCACTGCATCACATGCAGGCATGCTTCTGTATTGGAAATCACAAAATGGGCTCAGGAATATTTCCAGAGAACATTATCTGTGAACACAATTCACCGTGCCATCCGCCGTTGCCAGCTAAAACTCTATAGTTCAAAGAAGAAGCCATATCTAAACATGATCCAGAAGCGCAGACGTCTTCTCTGGGCCAAGGCTCATTTAAAATGGACTGTGGCAAAGTGGAAAACTGTTCTGTGGTCAGACAAATCAAAATTTGAAGTTCTTTATGGAAATCAGGGACGCCGTGTCATTCGGACAAAAGAGGAGAAGGACGACCCAAGTTGTTATCAGCGCTCAGTTCAGAAGCCTGCATCTCTGATGGTATGGGGTTGCATTAGTGCGTGTGGCATGGGCAGCTTACACATCTGGAAAGACACTATCAATGCTTAAAGGTATATCCAAGTTCTAGAGCAACATATGCTCCCATCTGGACGACGTCTCTTTCAGGGAAGACCTTGTATTTTCCAACATGACAATGCCAAACCACATACTGCATCAATTACAGCATCATGGCTGTGTAGAAGAAGGGTCCGGGAACTGAACTGGACAGCCTGAAGTCCAGATCTTTCACCCATAGAAAACATTTGGCGCATCATAAAACGGAAGATATGACAAAAAAGACCTAAAACAGTTGAGCAACTAGAATCCTACATTAGACAAGAAATGGGTTAACATTCCTATCCCTAAACTTGAGCAACTTGTCTCCTCAGTCCCCAGATGTTTACAGACTGTTGTAAAGAGAAAAGGGGATGTCTCACAGTGGTAAACATGGCCTTGTCCCAACTTTTTTCAGATGTGTTGTTGTCATGAAATTTAAAATCACCTAATTTTTCTCTTTAAATGATACATTTTCTCAGTTTAAACATTTGATATGTCATCTATGTTCTATTCTGAATAAAATATGGAATTCTGAAACTTCCACATCATTGCATTCCATTTTTATTTACAATTTGTACTTTGTCCCAACTTTTTTGGAATCGGGGTTTTACACACACACACACACACACACACACACGAGTAAGTCAAAAAGTTCAAAGACAAATAAAAAAAACATCTTTATTTATGAAAATAACACGGCTATTTCTCTACCTATCCTCCATTTAAGTCTAAACACCTCTGCAAGTAATGTTTCCATCCTTGTATTCCTTTTTTGAATTCTTTTGAAATTATAACATCAGTCTTCGAACTTTTTGGCTTACCCTTGTATGTGTGCACATGCAGTGTTTGTGTGTGTGTGTGTGTGTGTGTGTGTGTGTATATATATATATATATATATATATATATATATATATATATATATATATATATATTACACACACACACACACACACACACACACACACACACACAGTATATACAACCCCGATTCCAAAAAAGTTGGGACAAAGTACAAATTGTAAATAAAAACGGAATGCAATAATTTACAAATCTCACAAACTGATATTGTATTCACAATAGAACATAGACAACTTATCAAATGTCAAAAGTGAGACATTTTGAAATTTCATGCCAAATATTGGCTCATTTGAAATTTCATGACAGCAACACATCTCAAAAAAGTTGGGACAGGGGCAATAAGAGGCTGGAAAAGTTAAAGGTACAAAAAAGGAACAGCTGGAGGACCAAAATGCAACTCATTAGGTCAAATGGCAATAGGTCATTAACATGACTGGGTATAAAAAGAGCATCTTGGAGTGGCAGCGGCTCTCAGAAGTAAAGATGGGAAGAGGATCGCCAATCCCCCTAATTCTGCGCCGACAAATAGTGGAGCAATATCAGAAAGGAGTTCAGCAGTGTAAAATTACAAAGAGCTTGAACATATCATCATCTACAGTGCATAATATCATCAAAAGATTCAGAGAATCTGGAAGAATCTCTGTGCGTAAGGGTCAAGGCCGGAAAACCATACTGGGTGCCCGTGATCTTTGGGCCCTTAGACGGCACTGCATCACATACAGGCATGCTTCTGTATTGGAAATCACAAAATGGGCTCAGGAATATTTCCAGAGAACATTATCTGTGAACACAATTCACCGTGCCATCCGCCGTTGCCAGCTAAAACTCTATAGTTCAAAGAAGAAGCCGTATCTAAACATGATCCAGAAGCGCAGACGTCTTCTCTGGGCCAAGGCTCATTTAAAATGGACTGTGGCAAAGTGGAAAACTGTTCTGTGGTCAGACGAATCAAAATTTGAAGTTCTTTATGGAAATCAGGGACGCTGTGTCATTCGGACTAAAGAGGAGAAGGACGACCCAAGTTGTTATCAGCACTCAGTCCAGAAGCCTGCATCTCTGATGGTATGGGGTTGCATTAGTGCGTGTGGCATGGGCAGCTTACACATCTGGAAAGATACCATCAATGCTGAAAGGTATATCCAGGTTCTAGAGCAACATATGCTCCCATCCAGACGACGTCTCTTTCAGGGAAGACCTTGCATTTTCCAACATGACAATGCCAAACCACATACTGCATCAATTACAGCATCATGGCTGTGTAGAAGAAGGGTCCGGATACTGAACTGGCCAGTCTGCAGTCCAGATCTTTCACCCATAGAAAACATTTGGCACATCATAAAACGGAAGATACGACAAAAAAGACCTAAGACAGTTGAGCAACTAGAATCCTACATTAGACAAGAATGGGTTAACGTTCCTATCCCTAAACTTGAGCAACTTGTCTCCTCAGTCCCCAGACGTTTACAGACTGTTGTAAAGAGAAAAGGGGATGTCTCACAGTGGTAAAATGTCCTTGTCCCAACTTTTTTCAGATGTGTTGTTGTCATGAAATTTAAAATCACCTAATTTTTCTCTTTAAATGATACATTTTCTCAGTTTAAACATTTGATATGTCATCTATGTTCTATTCTGAATAAAATATGGAATTCTGAAACTTCCACATCATTGCATTCCATTTTTATTTACAATTTGTTCTTTGTCCCAACTTTTTTGGAATCGGGGTTGTATATATATATATAATATAAACAAAAAAAAGTTTGATATTTTATATTCTCCAAAGTAGCCAGCATTTATCTGGACACTTTGCACACTATTGGCATTATCTTAACCAGCTTCATGATGTAGTCTCCTGGAATGCTTTTCAATTAACAGGTGTGCCTCGTCAAAACGTAATTCTTGCAATTTCTAGTACTGTTCTATAATGTAGAAAATAGCGACAATCATGTACTGTATATAGTCAAACCTATGAATGAGTAGGTATCTTGTACTGTAGGTCTGGAAAACTATGGGCTTTCCTCAATATGTAACTATAAAAACTGCATTTAAATACCAATAAAATGTCCCTGATATCTCTACATTTCCCCTCCTAGAACTGCCACCTTATTGTGGTGGAGGGGTTTGTGTGCTTGAATGATCCTAGGAGCTATGTTGTCGGGGGCATTACGCCCCTGTTAGGGTCTCCCAAGGCAGACAGGTCCTAGGTGACAGGCCAGACCAAGAGCAGTTCACCAAAACCCTTATGGAGAATAATCGATCAAGGACCTTGACGTCACCCAGTATGGCGCAGCCTGGGCCCCACCCTGGAGCCAGGCCCGGGGTTGGGGCTCGTATGCGAGCGCTTGGTGGCCGGGCCTTTGCCCATGGGGCCCAGCCGGGCTCAGCCCGAAGCGGTGACGTGGGCCCAACTTCCTGTGGGTTCACCACCTACAGAGGTAGCCGTAGGGGGCCGGTGTAGTGTGGATTGGGCAGCAGTCGAAGACAGGGTCCTCAACGACCTGATCCCTGAACAGAGCGGCTAGCTGTTGGGACATGGAATGTCACTTCGCTGGGGGGGAAATAGCCTGAGCTTGTGCGGGAGGTTGAGAGGTACCGGCTAGAGATAGTCGGGCTCACCTCCATGCACAGCTTGGACTCTGGAACCCAGCTCCTCGAGAGGGGCTGGACTCTCCACTTCTCTGGAGTCACCCATGGTGAGTGGTGGCGGGCTGGTGTGGGCTTGCTTATAGCTCCCCAGCTCAGCCGCCATGTGTTGGAGTTTACCCCAGTGAATGAGAGGGTCACCTCTCTGCGCCTTCGGATTGGGGAGAGGGCCCTTGCTGTTGTTTGTGCCTACGGGCCGAATAGCAGTATAGAGTATCCGGCCTTCTTGGAGTCCCTGGGAGAGGTACTGAGAGGTGCTCAGACTGGGGACTCCATTGTTCTACTGGGGGACTTCAATGCTCATGTGGGCGACGACAGTGACACCTGGAGGGGCGTGGTTGGGAGGAACGGCCTCCCCGATCTGAACCCGAGTCGTGTTTTGTTATTGGACTTCTGTGCTAGTCACGGTTTGTCCATAACGAACACCATGTTCGAGCATAGGGGTGTCCATAAGTGCATGTGGCACCAGGACACCTTAGGTTGGAGGTCGATGATCAACCTTGTTGTCGTCTCATCTGATCTCCGGCCCTATGTCTTGGACACTCGGGTGAAGAGAGGGGCTGAGCTGTCAACTGATCACCACCTGGTGGTGAGTTGGATCCGCTGGCGGAGGAGGAAGCTGGACAGACCTGGCAGGCCCAAACATATGGTGAGGGTCTGCTGGGAACGTCTGTCCGAGCACTCTGTCGGGGAGGTCTTTAACTCCCACCTCCGGGAGAGCTTCTCCCAGCTTCCAAGGGAGGCAGGGGACATTGAGTCTGAGTGGACCATGTTCTCTACCTCCATTGTAGACGCAGCTGTTCAGAGCTGTGGCTGCAAGGTCTCTGGTGCCTGTCATGGCGGCAATCCCCGAACCCGGTGGTGGATGCCAGAAGTAAGGGATGCCGTCAAGCTGAAGAAGGAGTCCTATCGGGCCATGTTGACCTCTGGGACTCCTGAGGCAGCTGACAGGTATCGGCAGGCCAGGCGTGCCACAGCTCAGGCAGTTGCGGAGGCAAAAACTCGGAACTGGGAGGAGTTCGGGGAGGCCATGGAGAAGGACTATCAGTCAGCCTCGAAGAAATTCTGGCAAACTGTCCGGCGCCTCAGGAGGGGGAAGCAGTACTCTGCCAACACTGTTTACAGTGCGGGTGGGGAGCTGTTGACCTCGACTGGGAACATTGTCGGGCAGTGGAAGGAATACTTTGAGGATCTCCTCAATCCCACCGTCATGTCTTCCATTGAGGAGGCGGAGGCTGATGACTCAGAGGTGGACTCGTCCATTACCCAAGCCGAAGTCACTGAGGTGGTTTGTAAGCTCCTCGGTGGCAAGGCACCGGGGGTGGATGAGATCCACCCTGAGTATCTCAAGTCTCTGGATGTTGTGGGGCTGTCTTGGCTGACACGCCTCTGCAACATCGCGTGGCGGTTGGGGACAGTGCCTCTGGAGTGGCAGACTGGGGTGGTGGTCCCTCTTTTTAAGAAAGGGGACCGGAGAGTGTGCTCCAATTATAGGGGAATCACACTTCTCAGCCTCCCAGGGAAGGTTTACTCCAGGGTACTGGAGAGGAGAATTCGGCCAATAGTCGAACCTCGGATCCAGGAGGAACAATGCGGTTTTCGTCCTGGTCGCGGAACACTGGACCAGCTCTATGCCCTTCATAGGGTGCTCGAGGGTTCATGGGAGTTTGCCCAACCAGTCCACATGTGCTTTGTGGATCCGGAGAAGGCATTCGACCGTGTCCCTCATGGTATTCTGTGGGGGGTGCTTCGGGAGTATGGGGTTCAGGGCTCTTTGCTAAGAGCTGTCCGGTCCCTGTACGAACGGAGCAGGAGTCTGGTTCACATTGCCGGCAGTAGGTCAAACATGTTCCCAGTGCATGTTGGACTCCAGCAGGGCTGCCCTTTGTCACCGGTTCTGTTCATAATTTTTATGGACAGAATTTCTAGGTGCAGCCAGGGGCCGGAAGGAATCCTGTTTGGGAACCACAGGATTTCATCTTTGCTTTTTGCGGATGATGTTGTCCTGTTGGCTTCTTCAAACCAGGAC
The DNA here is from genome assembly GCF_027579695.1 of Neoarius graeffei. Taxonomy (NCBI): domain Eukaryota; kingdom Metazoa; phylum Chordata; class Actinopteri; order Siluriformes; family Ariidae; genus Neoarius; species Neoarius graeffei. The sequence goes on from NC_083569.1 coordinate 35,747,283, forward strand.
CTTCAGCATGCACTGGGGCGGTTTGCAGCCGAGTGTGAAGTGGCTGGGATGAGAATCAGCACCTCCAAGTCCGAGGCCATGGTTCTCGACTGGAAAAGGGTGGCTTGTCCTCTCCAGGTTGGTGGAGAAGTCCTGCCTCAAGTGGAGGAGTTTAAGTATCTTGGGATCTTGTTCACAAGTGAGGGAAGGATAGAGCGTGAGGTCAACAGGCGGATCGGTGCAGCCTCCGCAGTGATGCGGTCGCTTTACCGGTCCGTTGTGGTGAAGAAGGAGCTGAGCCAAAAGACAAAGCTCTCGATTTACCAGTCGATCTACGTTCCGACTCTCACCTATCATGAGCTTTGGGTAATGACCGAAAGAACAAGATCGCGGATACAAGCGGCCGAAACGAGTTTCCTTCGCAGGGTGGCTGGGCGCTCCCTTAGAGATAGGGTGAGAAGCACAGTCACTCGGGAGGAGCTTGGAGTAGAGCCGCTGCTCCTCCACATCGAGAGGAATCAGCTGAGGTGGCTCGGGCATCTCTTTTGGATGCCTCCTGGACGCCTCCCTGGGGAGGTGTTCCAGGCATGTCCCCCCGGGAGGAGGCCCCGGGGAAGACCCAGGACATGCTGGAGGGACTATGTCTCTCGGCCTGCCTGGGAACGCCTCGGTGTTCTTCCCGAGGAACTGGCCGAGGTGTCTGGGGAGAGGGAAGTTTGGGCTTCCATGCTCAGACTGCTGCCTCCGCGACCCGGCCCCGGATAAGCGGAAGAAGACGAGACGAGACGATCTCTACATTTATAATGTACTCAAATATTTCCAAAAATGTTAAAAGTTTACAAAAAAGGAAATGAGTTCTCACTTGTCAGATCATCAGCATCATCCACATCAGTCTCTGTCTCATCACCTAAAATAAGAATCACTCCTGTCATTTAAACACGAGCCTCGTCATCATCTCTTCACTTGACGGATCTCTGTCCACACTGACATCAATGTAAAAATACTTGCTGTTGATTAAATTTTAGCTATTGATGTCTTTTTAAACACTGACATCGTGTTGTCATCTGGAAAGACATGTAATCTCTGTTCTCTCTTCTCTGATATCACAACCCTTGAGCATTCTGAGAGCCAGCATCTCAAGTTAATTACTATTTAAAAGATTTAGATATGTATTATCAGAACATAACATACAGTATGTCCACACAGTATACTCAACAGTTATTCCACGGAATCGAGTCATACATGAGCTGATAGCTGATGAGAAGCATCGTGCCAAGTCGGCTATAAGCCATGTACGACAAGACTGAGTGGAATAACTTGAGTTATTCCACTCACTGGATTTTGAGAAATGGATTTTTAGCAAATTCAATAAATAAAAACTTTATACAGAAGAGCCAAAAAAATCATTTCAAATTAGAATGTAAACAAACCGATGAAATGACAGTAGCAATTTGTGAAAAATGCTATAATAATTCTTGAAAAATGTTTTTACCATCAAATACTTTTATTCCATATTTTGTTGCTTTTTTTGTATTTCTTTTTGGGAGTTTTGTTTTTGAGTGGAGTTTTTATTTCGCTCTTGTTTGGTTCAGCAACATGCTCCACCATTTTGTTTTTCTCTACTCACGGTATAGGAGCTGATAGCCTAGTAGTAAAGTAGCCAATCACAGCGCGCGATTGCTCATATCCAGTGAATGTGGGTAGAATAAAAAAAATATACAAATCTACATGGAAGAGCCCTTCTTTCTCCACTGTACTTAGTGGTAACATATCTTTCGTCATGAAGCAGGAAAGAGTTAGGGTTGGCAGTTTCGATGTAGAAAAATAAGGGACGAGACCCCGGTCCCCAATTTGAAAATTCAAAAAAAAAAAATGCCCTGCTTTAAACCACTTTCCTGCTTCTATGGATTTATTATTTTATTATTTTAACATCATCTAGAATGATAGAAGAATGATGATTTGACATTGTACATTATATTATTGAAGAGAAAAAATGACTGGTTGAATATGTTTTGTTTGTAAGTCAAAAAAAGTTAAAAACCTTGAACTATAAATCATTAATCAACTACAATATATTGAATCGACAAATATGGTCATTTACTTCAACTTTTTAAACTGTAAATAGACATTTACATAGAATGTAAACCGTCATTTACAAATGATAATAACTATCATCAACTTTCAGCTTCAGTTGAAAATCTCTGAGAATGAACAGAATAATTTCAATAATACTATTAAATTAGGTTGATTTGTACTGAACTTATCTGAGCCTCGTTTACACAATATAATATTTAGGCTAAAATTTAGGGAAGCTTGACATTGCCCTTCTTGGCCGAATTCGCCTAAGAGCCTAATTATGTTATGAATCTTTTTTTTCTGTCAGTAAATCATATGCAGGACTGGATCTCATGTCACATTTTGACTTACTACGACAGGCTCTTGCGCTTCATGGGTGACCTTCTGTTGGAAGATCAATTTTTAAGAACCATGCGACCAAAGCTCTTAGAATAAATCACAAGTGGGTGTAATGTTGTTGTAGTACCTGAGATTGGTCTTGGCCTCGAGACAGTCTCAAGACCACTTTTTGAAGGTTTTGGTCTCATCTCGCAATTGACCGCATTTTTACTCACTCAGTCTTGTCTCGTTCTCAGACATGGAGGACTCACGATTTTATTTCAAGATCATGCAAGACCACACCTGTCAGGGTGTCACCAAATTGCCTGTTTATTGTCTTTTTTTATTGTTAATATTATTACTCTGATTTGATGTAAAATGTCCTGCTTCAAATGCAACCAATAACATTATTCGTTGGTAATTTTAAATTTTTGTTCCTGTTAACGACTGTCAACTCCCCGCCCCCCCACTGGTTTGGTTCTGGTCTTGACTCGGCTTGCCCTGTCTTTGTCTTGGTCTTGACTTTGTCTCAACCCCTCAAAGTCTTGGTCATGTCTTGGTCTCGATGCATTCTGGTCTCAGTCATGACTTGGTCTCAGTTTATGTGGTCTTGACTAAAACCCTAAGTGGGCATGTCGCCTTAGGACAAAAACAGACCTAGTCATTGACTTGAACGGAGCATTGGGTCATTCTGGTCTGCATAAAGGGGGTTTAGCCCCCCCCCCAAAGTCAAACAAGGAAGTCATCATATGTTTTCAGACTCTCGTTCCACCTCAATCCTCTCCGGTGTGACGGAGTCTCCATAACCAAGGCAACAATGATGTTGACATCACGCCAGCAGATGGTGAAAACTGCCCAACAGATTAGCAGCACTCGGTTACCCTCCACTGAGAACGTTTATCAAAAGCAATGCCTGGGGAGGGTGAGTAACATCAAGGATACCACCCACCCTAGCCATGCACTTTTCTCCCTCCTCCCTTCTGGCAGATGTTACAGAAGCCTCCGCTCCTGCACTAGCAAGCTCAGGAGGAGCTTCTTCCCTGAGGCAGTAACCATGCTGAATTACACACCATCACTCTGCTAGCATCACTGTACTCATCCTGCACTGTTTAGTACTTCATGACATTTGCACTATTAATTTCTTTTACGAAATGGACCACTTACATTGTTGCATAGACTGTGCCAGTTTATCCAATAGTATTACTGTACATAAGTATTCATAGTGCTGCTGCACAGACTGCCACTTTATTGTACACTCTGCCATGATGCTCCTGGATACACTGAACTGATGGAGTCTCAGTTCAGGAGAGACGTAATGCCCACCCACACAGAACACGGATTGGTCTACTTAGCAGGACAGAGCAATCAGGATGCACTCACTCTCTCTCGATTCCAGGATATTGTATCTAATTTGTGGGCATCAGGGAGCCACTATGAATATGCGAGAGACTCCTAGAACTTCCAGGAGAGTTGGGAATAATTCAGCTTGTCCCATCGGACAGGCAGATGCAGATTTGACTTGTCCGGACCAAATGTTTGGTTGTCCCGGACAGTTGGACTACTGTTAATGTCGAGCCCTGGGTTAGTGTGTCTGCCTCTTGACCAGGAAATCGTGACTTCTACTCGCAGCCGGGTCATACCAAAGACCATCATAAAAATGGTACCTACTGCCATGTGGCGAGGCGCCACAATACAGATGTGAGTAGGGGGTCAAGCTCTGTCGGGTACTAGAGGACCAGGCCTCCCACTGTAACCCTAGCTATGTAATAGGCAAAAGGCTGAGGGTTAAAGAAATGGAGAGCAGTGCTGCCCAATGTGCCTTAAGGGTTCTGGTTAGTACTGGGATGGGAAACTGCCTGGGAAGAGCTGGTTCTGTCATGGGAGGGGCTCACATACATATAAACAACTGTACATATGTTTTAAATACTGCTAACTGCACACAGCCTTACATACTCTTATCCTGTCCACTTCCCCCTATAAATATGCATTTAAACATTTACAAACGGTATTTGTATACTGTAACTCTCCACTGTCCATAACTGTATATACTGTAACATACTGCAGTACTGTAACATCTGCAGTACTTTCTTCTGGCAATTATCTGTAAATAATACTGTATTTTGCACTTCTGGTTACATGCTAACTGCTTTTCACTGGCTTTGTACCTATACTCTGCACAATGACAAAGCTGAATCTAATTTAATGTAATCTAAATCTCACACAGTGCCAAACAGTCTCAGCCCCTTCCTGCTGATTTAGGGCTTCTCCACCATTTTATGTGAAACTGCTTTGAGTTTATTCACCATTATATAAATTCTCTACACTATGAAAGGTTAGTATATGTATGAAACAATGCATTGGAAAATACAGGACTAATATCATGTACATTTCTCAATACAAAAATTACCACGAGGGATGGGAGTCAACACTACTTACAGCTTTTGTTATCTCCAGGGGTCTTTCAATTTTTTTTTTCATACAAAGGTAATGACAGCAAAAATCAACTCCATGGACTGTTGTTTAGGAGAAACTTCACTGTTTGATGGCTTGCTAACAATAACTGAATGGTGAACTCTTTAAATGGTGGCACATATTATTCGTGTTTAGAGACTTTATCAGCACTGGACAGAGTCATATTTTGCATTTGGGGCTTTACTGCGCTTTGTCATACTTTTAATAATCTCATCTCTAACAATGTTCAAGAGGAGATTTGTCATTTTGTTTAAGAATTCAGCCACATCTACTCGGTTTAACACCTATATAAACAAATTCTCCAACAATAGAGCATGTATGAGAACAATAAAGAAGCTAACCGTTTATCAATACAAAAACAAAACCTCCAGTCACACTCAGATAATGCAAACATTGCTCTGTGCTTCTTTTTCTAGGAACTCTACATTCTAGCTCACTGTGCATTTATCATTGCAGCATTCCTATTAATGCTTAAGGAGAGTGCAAGTAACATCCCAAGAGACCAAAATACAATCACGGGCACACAATGACCCATAGAAATCACCATAGCAGACCTTTTGGGAAAGAAATCCCATTCTATCTTAGACACTTTCAAATAAACGATCTTTATTAGAAACAGGAACTTCACCTTTCTACAATGAACCCCATACTATTCTTCCAAACATGGCATATATTTGCATTTAACACGAAAAGTATTTAAATGAGGCATACTGAGAATTGTAGAAAATGAAAAATGCAGTCACATCCCAACTCGAGTAGATATGTACTGATTCTTTTGAGATGCTGGGTCTCTAGTTATAAATATGCACCTCTTCATGCATTCCAATTTCAGTGAAATGTGCTACATCAGACTGCATACAGGTCCCTTGTGTAGTTTTTCATTAAAAGTTTGGTGGTATAGTGGGTCTTTCATTTTAAGTGAACCTCAGGTGTATTATATGTAGCATCAGGCTCAGCTATCAATTTTAATAACAATAGACCAAGTACATCAGCTCAGTGTATTTGTTAGTTATATGATTTTCACAGTATCCACTTAAAATTAGATTTTCACACAGCATCAAAATTAAAATATCATAACACCGCAGTATTAATAGAAATGGCATCTCATAGATCCAGGGTCCCTGAGAGGAGGATATTCTCTGGGTGGAGTATCTCTCCATGTTCTGCCCATTTCCATGTGAGTTTCCTCTGAGTTCTCCAGTTTCCAACCCCCCCCCCCCCCCCCCAAAAAAAAAAAACATGTCAGTAGGAGGTGCGCTAAATTACCCCTTGGTATGAATGGGTGTGCATGGTGCCCTGCGGTGGGCATATTCTCATCTCACACCCAGGGTTCCTAAGTTTCAGATTCACAATGACCCTGAACAAGATAAAGCCATTACTGAAGACAAATTAAACAAATGTTTGTTTGAAAAGCTTCTACAATGTATATAGTATACTGTAAATTTTTAAAAGAACCTGTTTAAGGGGGCATGTTTTCAAAATCTTGACATCAACAAAACCAAACGTTAAAAAAACTAAATTAAAAACTAATCCTTAGGCTACTTTAATGCAACAATTAATGCACTAATGCAGCCCTCAGATGCCACAGCTTAAAATTAGTCACATCTGCGCACTGGCACTTAGAGCATGGCACATGCCTCAGATTTGGAACTCGCATGCAGAGCTGGGCTCAAGTTCATTAGGACTAACTGACCTGTTCCTGATCAGAGCACAATCACAGCATGTGCTTATAAGGACTCACAGTAACACACAGACTTTACAAAGTATACGCTCTGTACCCTGTGTCTGACGTTACTAAACCTTTCATGCATTGCACTGATAATCTGGTTTCAACTCAGTTTCCGTTTTCTCAACTACGCCTAACCTCGGATATACTATTTGTGCCTCACCTGAACGCTGCCTGTTTCTGTGAATGTTTCTTGCTTCACGTTTTGGTTCTGTTTGCCAACATGCTGTAAACAAGAGTGCTCTGAGAGCACAATATCCCCCGCTGGCAACTATATCTATGCTATAAGTGCTTAATACACCCTCATGAAATTGTCAGAGTACAAGTTTGGTAATCAAGGGCCATAACTCTGGTAAAATACGACTGAATTGAATGAAATTGCAATATGCGTATTACCAATATATAACAAAGAATCCTGTCAAGTTTTGTGAAATTCCTCCAAAAATTGAGAGAGGAGTTGATTTCAGAAGGTGAGTACCCTTCCTAGGACAGACAGACAGACGGACGGACAGACATCGCCACGACATAATCCCCCTTCGGGCCTTTTGGCAATTATTTAGCTTAGCCAATGTGAAACAAAAAGATCCAGACATACTGTATGTAGCTTGGTGTGGACAACACTCTCAACTAAAATATTATGATTGCTCTAGCATTCTGGCATACAAATATTTTGCTGTATTGGGAAAAAAAAATCATTTTGCCAAACATTCACCAATCCAAGCCAGCCACGAAAGTTACAAAAACAGAAATGTTGAATATATAGTAGTTATACACACTGCCAGTGAATTTCTCCAAGACAAGCTCACCACCACGACCTTGCAACAACATCCCTCAGCAGCGATGACAAACACACATTACTAAACCCATACTCGTGTGTATTTGTCTGTTTCTCCCCTTTTCAACAGGAGCAAGTCTAAGTTACCACCATTCATTATTTCCTGTTTCAGACCTGTTCAGACAGCTCTACTTGGTGCGACTCAAAATGACAACCTTGTCACAACAGTGGAAGTGCCAAGCAAAACCAACCACCAGACCCAACACATCTGTCACCACCTTTCTCACAAGGAAATAGTGCTAGCAAGCACAATCCAAACTTCTACAAGCCTTGAGTTATACATGCATAACTGTACATATACTCTGCACAGATCATTCTGCTTTGCAGCACTGGAAGAACGTCAAGCTGTACAGGATGAGGGCAGACAACATTATCAGTGAGCTTTCACATCCTGTTAGTACATTTTCTTGCCCTCTCTCTCAGAGGCAGGTACTAGATAGTTAAAAAGGGATCCAAGTCTGATACCGAGTACTGCTATCGGAGTGATACTGGGCTGATATGCTGGAGCAGTATCAGATCAGATGTGACATTTTCCAAAATCAATCCCTTGGCATATTTTATGCTGTAAATGTGCGATGTTGAATGGCATGACTGATCAGAACCCATGTCAACATCAGATTTCTGATATTTTACAGAGCTGGCAAAATTAAAGAGAATATATCCAACCAGATAGAAAAAAAAGGCTAAAATTGGCTAAAAAAAAAAAAGTTTGGTGCATTCCTGCTAGTGAAATAAAAGTGCATGCTGAAACATTATACTTCTACAATAAATCAAAAAGAACTTAGTGTAATTACTCACTTGAACATTCAATATACTATGGTTTCCATGTTAAAAAAAAACATTCTATAACATATGCATGTATTGTGATTACCTATTTACTATGTACCAGCACTTGTACCACTGCACTATAACTTTCATATTATTGTGAAATAAATGTGAAATAATCCGTGCCAAGCTAGATTACTTGTAAGATTTTCTTGACAAATAGATTCTGATATGACACCAAAAAAAAAAAAAACACATGAAAAATTTCATTTTCAGCAACCTCTTTATCCTACACAGGGTGTCAGTGGATCCAGCTATCCTGGGAACAGAAGGTTGAGGAAGGCAAACAAATTTTGGCAGAACTAGATGTCTCAAGCAGCTACTTATGTAAAGTAAGCCTGGCATCATTTTTTCAAGCATGTTGAATCTCTCAGGTCTCTCTGCTGCTGAAAAGACAACTTGTTTTTTCCACTTGTTAAGGCCTATTCAGTGTTTTGCAATGCAACTTTGTTCATTCAACATGCAACAGATGTATGTGATGTATCCAAGAGATTTATGTACACTGAGCAGTCCTCAGGATATGTAGTCATTTAATATTAATATTGCTTTTATGCACATACGTGTTTATTGAACAACTACTTCAATATATGTGAGTGCATTCGGACGATCTGTTTGACTTGAGACTTGACACTGAGCAAGTATGTAACTGTTATCCAGTAAGCACATGCCATAAAGATAGGAGTTACATCCAATGCCACCCATGCTGGTCATATCTCATGTTTGTCTTGAAGCAGAACTCCTTACTCTAGCAGTAGCTTTCTATTCTGTATGTGGCCGTTTTATTCCAGTGAGAAGCTGAGTTTTGTTTTTTATGCAAATGAATGGCTAAGTCTGATGCTCTTGTAACCTGAGCCATGGTGAGATTCACTCTCCGAGAATAGTGATCTCCCAAGCTTGTGATATTAAAGTGCTGTCTCATCCTTCCCAGAATCCTTTCCACAGAGTAGCAAGTTGTCATTTTCAATGCGAACGATATTTCAAAAACAATCTGCCACAATTCAGGGACATCCTAAGATCCATAGATCTTAAATTGTAACATGAAATTGATATTTTGTCAAAGAACCTATACTTTAAATTCTTTCAACTGATCCATTCCTTTTTCATATAGTTATTCTGCTGTAATTGACCTGAAACAGCCTCTGCTGTCTCACAGGCGGCCACAAAAAGAAAAGGCATATTTTGTTCAAAGCTTCCATGTATTACACATAGATGAAGACAAAATTTGAGATGGGTCTTGAAGGGATCACAAACAGTACTGTTGTGGAGGTTTTGCTGCACAACGCGCCAGCAGGTAGCAGTCAAATGCTTTCTAATCAAAAACAACAAACTGAATTCTGAGAAGGGCGAGTCAACCCCTTTGAGGGTGTTTTCACATATAGTTCTTTTTAAATTAACCAAACCCAGTCCTCTTAAAGTGGACAAACAGAAAAGGTATTGGTCCGCTTCAGCTCTGATGCGGCCTCAGTCCTCTTTCTGTTCGCATTATAGCTCCCAGCAGCCATGATTCTGTCTATTTTTGTTGTTGCTTGGTTGTTTTTTTTGTGTGTGTCCCAGTGCAATAAAACGTTCTGTCTACAGCAAGCCTAGAGGGCTAAAATACAATGGCAAAAGGCAAAGCAAACCTGGATTGCTTTGTGTTCACAATGCACAGGTTACATTACAGGCATTTAGCAGACACTCTTATCCAGAGCGATGTACAACACACCCATAGCAGCCTGGGGAGCAGTTGGAGTACCTTGCTCAAGGGCACTTCAGCCATTCCTGCTGGTCCAGGGAAATGAACCAGCGACCTTCTGGCACAAAGCTGCATCTTTAACCATGAGGCCATGGCTTCCCCTAAGGTTAAGTGAACCACAACATGGGCCGGAAGTAAACTGAACTGAGACCACCTGCCAAGGGGTCTTCCCAAGGTGGTCTCAGTTCGGTTAATTTCAGAGGGGAACAAGTTCATCTGGAGTGTTCACATCTGTGCAAAAAATTGTGACCAATTGCTCTGAATTCATTTTGAAGGCAGATGGTGTGGAAAATACCCAAATAAAAATACTCCATGATAAAAAAAAGACTCATTGAGCAAGTGAATTCTGTGTAATGCCAATTTGAGGAAGACTCCACTTAAGGTCTAATTCCATGAAAGCTCAAACCAGGGAACCTGGTGTTGTGAAGGGAACAAATGGGTCCAAACTGCATGACTAAAATTATCACCAATCAGCTCCATGCACAGCAAGCAATCTCTCAGGCGAGGGACCTCATAGCACCATGAAGTAGTCAGACAGAACTACAGGCATGAAATATCAGCACCATGGACAGTGGCCAACTTTCTCGTCAATCCAAATGCTGCAAAAGTCCACTCACTTCTGCGTTTCAAATCAGATAGCAACTGGCTCTCCACACATGCTCTTAAATGCCTTCCAAGTGATTTAGGGCAAGGCTCTGGCTGATGTTTTATGGGCACTAGGTGTAATAAGTGGTATGATTTCTAAGTCAAGGCATTTGGGTACTTACTGCTACTGAGCAATAAGGCACAATTAGTAGCTTGGGGTGAATTAATAGGACAAAAACAACTGAATGATGATACACAGGTTGTCCTATAAAACCAAAGAACTCTGGCCTTTTACACACACACACACACACACACACACACACACAGTGTTGCTTGAAAGTTTGTGAACCCTTTAGAATTTTCTATATTTCTGCATAAATATAACCTAAAACATCATCAGAGAACCCAGTTAAATAAATGAGACAAAAATATACTTGGTCATTTATTTATTGAGGAAAATGATCCAATATTACATATCTGTGAGTGGCAAAAGTATGTGAACCTTTGCTTTCAGTATCTGGTGTGACCCCCTTGTGTAGCAATAACTGAAACTAAACGTTTTCAGTAACTGTTGATCAGTCCTGCACACCAGCTTGGAGGAATTTTAGCCCATTCCTCCGTACAGAACAGCTTCAACTCTAGGATGTTGGTGGGTTTCCTCACATGAAATGCTCGCTTCAGGTCCTTCCACAACATTTTGATTGGATTAAGGTCAGGACTTTGACTTGGCCATTCCAAAACATTAACTTTATTCTTCTTTAACCATTCTTTGGTAGAAAGACTTGTGTGCTTAGGGTCGTTGTCTTACTGCATGACCCACCTTCTCTTGAGATTCAGTTCATGGACAGATGTCCTGACGTTTTCCTTTAGAATTCACTGGTATAATTCAGAATTCATTGTTCCATCAATGATGGCAAGCCGTCCTGGCCCAGATGCAGCAAAACAGGCCCAAACCATGATAGTACCACCACCATGGTTCACAGATGGGATAAAGTTCTTATGCTGGAATGCAGTGTTTTCCTTTCTCCAAACATAATGCTTCTCATTTAAACCAAAAAGTTCTATTTTGGTCTCATCCGTCCACAAAACATTTTTCCAATAGCCTTCTGGCTTGTCCGCGTGATCTTTAGCAAACTGCAGACGAGCAGCAATGTTCTTTTTGGAGAGCAGTGGCTTTCTCCTTGCAACCCTGCCATGCACACCATTGTTGCTCAGTGTTCTCCTGATGGCAGACTCATGAACATTAACATTAGCCAATGTGAGAGAGGCCTTCAGTTGCTTAGAAGTTACCCTGGGATCCTTTGTGACCTCGCCAACTATTACACACCTTGCTCTTGGAGTGATCTTTGTTGGTCGACCACTCCTGGGGAGGGTAACAATGGTCTTGAATTTCCTCCATTTTACACAATCTGTCTGACTGTGGATTGGTGGAGTCCAAACTCTTTTGAGATGGTTTTGTAACCTTTTCCAGCCTGATGAGTATCAACAACACTTTTTCTGAGGTCCTCAGAAATCTCCTTTGGTCATGCCATGATACGCTTCCACAAACATGTTGTGAAGATCAGACTTTGATAGATCCCTGTTCTTTAAATAAAACAGGGTGCCCAATCACACCTGATTGTCATCCCATTGATTGAAAACATCTGACTAATTTCACCTTCAAATTAACTGCTAATCCTAGAGGTTCACATACTTTTGCCACTCACAGATATGTAATATTGGATCATTTTCCTTAATAAATAAATGACCAAGTATAATATTTTTGTCTCATTTGTTTAACTGAGTTCTGTTTATCTACTTTTTGGACTTGTGTGAAAATCTGATGTTTTAGGTCATATTTATGCAGAAATATAGAAAATTCTAAAGGGTTCACAAACTTTCAAGCACCACTGTGTGTACACACACACACACACACACACACACACACCAGACTATGGTGCATCCCGGCAAGGAAGAACAAATTCAAATAACTTGAGATGATTTGATACCACAGGTATATGCAGATATATTATTGAAGCATGTAACTTCCTTGCTCAGATCCATATATATAAAAGCTTTTGTTTATTTCTTTGTTTTCTCCTATTATACTGGACATATTGGACACCCACATGTGTAAAACCAAAATAAAGTAAAGAATACATTTTGTTATTCATAAAGACTGTTCATAAAGTGTGTATGAGCCTGAGCACTGCGGTTAAGTGTTCAAGAAACATGCACGCACCATTGTTTCCTATTAGTGCAAAGTAGCTTAAATCAGTGTTTCTCAACCACTGGGCTCTAGCCCATTGGTGGGCCATGAAGCACCATCTAGTGGGCTGCAAATTTTTTTCCCCAAGTTGAAGCTAATTTTTACTCATCGTAGGGTACAATTGCTAAGTTGTATCCAACGTCACATCCGCTTCATTAAGCTACGGTCACACTACAGCTCATGATGCGGTGCAATGGGTTATCAATGAAAATGAGGCATTTTGGTCGCAATATACATGTGAGCTAAAAGTTGTGGTCACACAGCAGGTGAAGACTTGACCGTCATGCCTTTGCGCACTTGAGTCTGGCGCAGCTTGAGAGGTCACACTCGCTCACGGAGCGCATTGTGCGCGTGCTTGGGACCCGACCATTATGGGAAACACCCGATACTGATTTGAGCGCAATCAGCAGATATGGACATGAACGCCATTTTTACGGATGTCTTGCGAAGTATCATCACGGTCATGTTTGTTTCAAGCCATGTTTATAACGCTGCTCAAATACTCTGCTTTATGATTCTGCTTTGATTTCGTTTGTGTTTTGCTTTTGTAAATATCACTCCTGCTACTAAAAACACTCTTCCTGCATTTAGATCCATCTACCACCATCTATCTCGTAGTGTCCTGATTCCAGATCTTTAACCCAGACACACAAAGAGTTGTACGCCTCCATGCTCTTCATCTGTTTGTCCATGTAGAATGATGTCTGTAGCACCAGGTAGTTTGAGATGTCGGAGAACTCAATGGATGGATAATTTTCCAACTCACGTGAAATATCCTTCTTTGATAGCGTGTAAGGATCTAATCCCATTGAGTGGTTTCTATGTCCACTTTTGAGTGTACTTCTTGGTTTTAATAACTTGCTTGTTTGCTGGACACAAACATGGCAATAAGTTCTTGTGTTAATGGACCAGACTCCACTTTTAGATCATTAATCCCTATTGACTGAGAATGCCCTGCATGCATGGTTTTATGTTGACTTCTGGCACATCCATACAGTTTTAAATACAATACCTACAATCAAAAACTCTTTTTTTTAAATTGTATTTATTTAACTCCTGGACTCCCATCTGTAACAGGGAGTGATGTTATTTTCCATGAATACACTTTACAATAGATTATTAGATTCTAATACAATAGATGAGCCAAAATAATTGGGGATTTTTTTTAATGGGCCCCGATTCAGTACCAGTATGAATAGGTGGGCCTCAAAGTAGAAAAGGTTGAGAACCCCTGGCTTAAATAAAACCAATCAGCATCTACTCAATGAGGCATGTTCAGGAACAAAACCTGAAAAACCAAAGACTGAAAACAAGCCTCTGTGAAAGAATGTCAAATTAATACACTAACTTTCTCTCAATATATAAAAAGAGACAGAGGCCTGAAGATAAGATGCTACTGTTATTTACCTACAACATATACTGTTTCTACTTTTTCAAGTGACATTGGGCATACCCAACATCCTGTGTTTTCTCTCCCCCCCCCCCCCCCCCCGTTTGTCCCTCTGAGTTACATGTCAATCCTGAGTTCAAGATGCTGACCCCTTCTGCTCCTCGGATCTGCCTGATCCATCCTGATACCCTGTGTCTGTTCGGAGTCTCATCACATCGCTCCTGTGGAGGACGGCCCCATATGAAAGTCACACTTGGAAGACACTCTGGACACTTACAGTAATGCGTTTATGTCTGAGGACAACAGTTGACTTGCTAACTTTAGGACTGTAGTTGTCATGAACAGTTTTGCACTCACGTTTCCATCAATGAAGAGTTATAACATCAACAAAACTGACTTCATGTTAAAACTATTAATGTTGACTTCTGGTAATGGTGGCGCGCTGAGTAGTCGTGGTTTCTCTTGCTCTGTTGCTAATCCTACAAGTTGAGCACTTTAAACATTCCTAACCGCCTTTAAAAGTAAAACGTTTTGTGATTTAGGCTTGAACAATCAAACATGACAAGGAGAAAGAACAAGGACGAGCTAAAGTCAAACGGAGGGCTCCTTAGGGCCTCTGCATGCTCTTGCGACAAGGCTTTCACAGATAGCTTTTCACAGACAGTTGTAATTTATCGTTGAGCGGGGAGTAATAGGCATGCGCGATGTTATTCACCGCCACAACGCAAGGGGGCGCGAAGTCGCGAAATTGCTAGGAGTAGTTGGTGGGTGTGGTTAGTGGAGTGTTTATCCTCCGGTTACTTATAATGACTAGAACTGGAGTCGTATAGATGTACGTACTTCCTCACTTCCTCGATCAACCGCTCTTCATGCTGCTCCATCTTCGCTCGTGTTTTTAAAAATGGCGGTCGTGAAAACAAAACAAACCGGGAAAGTAGGGAAGCGGAAGTGCGTGTACAGCGGATGTAGAGTGGACCAATCAGAGCCCTCTTGTCTGCGACGCTGTCTGCGAGGCTTCTGCGGTGGTCACAATTTTTGGGAGGTGGGCGCAGAGCGTCTGCAAAGGTGGGGGGGCTACGCAGACACCATCTGCGACGCCATCTGCGAGGACTGCATTGTCAGCATAAATTGGCCTTTAATGAAGAAAACATGTCGACAGCTAACTCCGAAGAGAACAGCGATGCGCCACCTGCACAGGTGGGTAACACTGACTCCACTGAAAGAACAGAAAATCCCACTACCTTGGACATCATGAAGGCTATACTGTCATTCAAAAAAGACTTTCATACAGAAATGGAAGGGGTATTGGCGGCTATCAAGAATGTGCAATCTGACGTTAAAGAATGCAGCGGCCACATTGTGGACACCATTAACCAACTGCAAGCGACGGTGGCCAAACTTGAGAAGAAGGCTGAAAGTTTAGCCAGTAAAGTGGAAGACCTGGAGCGCAGTAGCCATCGCAACAATGTGCGCATACTGGGCATACCTGAGAAAGAGGAGGGATCTGACCCATGCTCGTACATGGAGAAATGGATTGCGGACAATCTGGAGATACCGGCCCCGGTTCTGAAGAGAGCCCACTGTTTACCGAGCCAAAATCCTGGTTCTACGCTGAGAGCACTCATTGTGAAATGCCTTAATTATAAGGATAGAGAGGGCATACTTTGAGCCGCCAGGGTGAAAAAAGAGATAATCTACAAAAATAAAATCAGATTCCTCCCGGGTTTGTCTGCAGAAGTTTACAAACAGAGACAGTATGACAACGTGAGGAAAAGGCTGTGGGACAAAGGGATCTTCAAACACCGCATCATCTTCCCTGCCAGGCTGCTGCTGACCCACGGAGCACGAACAACCATCTTTGACAGCCCGATGGATGTGGATAAATACATCAGGGAGTTGGGGGAATCGGAGCCCGGACACTAATTAACTAAGGGACTACAAACTCATCACTGCAGTTAAGATGTGATTTCTCTTTGTGATGTTATGAAACTCCATTCTTTAAGGTTAACATTTACAACAAATTTTCTATATTCATGTTAACAACAGTAAGGATAGGAATTAAATCTAAACCAACAAGCAACACTAGCAAGACAGTTACAGTAAATTAATCAGAAGAGTGGTTCCTCATCGTAATGTGGACCTGTAGAGGCTTAAATAAACTTAACAAAGTCAAACAGGTTATGAACATGATAAAACAGTTAAAAGCCAAGATAGTATTCTTGCAGGAAACACACTTGCTAGCTAATGAGTCATCAAAGATAAAACGTAGATGGCCAGGGCATGTCCTAACATCATCTTATTCTACTAATGCCAGAGGCGTCATGACATTAACACATAAATCCATTCCACTACAAATTGAAAGAATTATCGAGGACCATAATGGTAGATCTTTAATCATACAAGGCCGCCTTCTTTCTACACAGATTAATTTGATCAATGTTTACGGACCAAATACTGACGATGTAAACTTTTATAACAATTTATTTTTGAGAATCTCAATATTGCCATTATTGCTAGAGATTTTAACTGCGTCTTGGATCCAAGCAAAGCTAGATCAGTCAGAGTGGACAATACTCATATTAGATCCAGAAAAACAATACACCATTTCATGAAAGAACTCAATCTGGTGGATATATGGAGAAATTTGAACCCAACAGTGAGAGAGTTCTCCTGTTACTCCAGCACTTATAAATGTTATTCTAGAATAGACTATTTTCTGGTGTCAGCAGAACTCCTGTTTAATACTAGAGGCCGTCACTACAATAGCATAGTCATTTCAGACCATGCAACAGTCTCCATGGTCTTTGTTGAGCCAAAGTTGCCCTAAGTGGAGTTTCCAGACTAAATGGATGCAGGATTCAAGATTTCTACAGTTTCTGGGGGAACAAATTGATATTTATTTTGAAATTAACACAACCCAGACCTCTGCTACAATTAGATGAAAAGCCTTCAAGTCATTTATGAGGGGTCAAATTATAAGTTATACAAGCAGACAATCAAGGGAATTACAAGGAAAATATAGAAAGTTGGAACTACAAATTAAAGCACTAGAGAAAAGGAGCCACCACGAGAGGGAGTACAACAGTGATACACACAAACAGTTATTACTATTAAGGACTCAATATAATGAGATAAAATCTAAGGCCGTGGCAAATTTAATGAGACTTAGACAAAGCTACTATGATCAAGGGGAAAAACCTGGTAGACTTCTTGCATGGCGCATTAAACAGCAGCAAACTGAGAGGACAATTACAAATATAGAGGATACACATGGGAATGTTATCATTGACCCTCTGGAAATCAATGCAACATTCAGAAATTTCTACAAAAATCTTTATAAAACTGAATACAACATTAATACTCAGACCATATTCTTAGATCAACTTAATATTCCAAAAATTTCTGAGGAAAGTAGAAATATGCTGGACAGGCAGTTAAGTGTAGCTGAAATATCAGAAGCCATAGGGGCACTGGAGGCAGGGAAATCGGCAGGACCAGACGGTCTTCCAACTGATTTATATAAAAACTTCAAAGACAAACTGGTAACCCCTCTCTACGAGATGTATTTAGAATCCTACAATAATGGCCTTTTACCTACTTCATTGAGAGAGGCCTTAATTATCCTGCTTCCAAAACCAGGGAAAAGTAATACTAAATGTGAAAATATGTGCCCAATTAGTTTAATAAATACGGACACAAGAATTCTTAGTAAAATTTTGGCAAAGAGACTGGAGGGTGTACTTCCAAATATTGTGGGGGACGATCAAAATGGGTTCATAAAGGGTAGGCAGGGGTTCCATAATACAAGACGCGTTCTTAATATTCTTCACAATCAGAGGGGAGAAAGGGATACGGCTCTTTTATCACTTGACGCAGAAAAGGCTTTTGACAGAGTTGAATGGAATTATCTCTTTGATGTTTTGAGATTTGGATTTTGAGACCATTTATATAGATGGATTAAATTATTACATCTAAACCCTGTAGCCAAGGTGTTAACAAATGATGTGACCTCCAAACCCTTTAACATCACTAAAGGGTGTCCACAGGGCTCGCCTCCGTCACCACTTTTATTTATACTAGCTATAGAGCCATTAGCAATAGCAATTAGAGATAACAGAGAAATAATAGGGGTTTCAATTGGCAACGAACACAAAATAGCTCTCTTTGAGGATGATGTAATTTTATTTTTAAAACAGCTAGACACCTCCATACCTGTACTGTTAGACCGATTTGGCAAAATGTCTGGTTATAAATTGAACGCCTCAAAATCCTCACTTATGCTGCTTAACGAAAATGAGGAACAAAAATCTGTTCAACATCTATCTCCTTTTAAGCCCTCAAATGGGTTCACTTACCTGGGCATTAAATTAACACCTCAGTTAGAAAATATAGCGTCAATAAATTATGAACCTGTGATTGACTCAACATTTAAGCCTATAGAAAGATGGATGCCCTTGCCTATTTCTCTCATAGGAAGAATAAATATTTTAAAGATGAATATTCTGCCTAAATTTATATATTTATTCCAAAATATCCCTTTGGCACCACCTGAAGGAATATTTAAAAAGATAACACAGGAGGTTCATCAGGAGGTTCATATGGAATAAAAAATGTCCTAGAGTTCACCTATCATTGTTATACCTTCTATTTGACACAGGGGGGCTAAAATATCCTAATCTTTATTGGTATTACCTCTCAGCACAGCTGAGTACCTTGAGTTTCTATTTCTCTGACAACATGACATCGTGGATGGACATAGTCACAAGGTGTCCAGATACCATTGCATTTATACCTGTACTCAGCTGATCTAAAATATCTGAGAATGCATATGGCCAATCCTATAGTACTAAATATGGTTAATATATGGTAAGAGGTAAAGAAACACATGAAAATATCAAACTCTCTGTCACAGTTCAGTCCAATTTGGGGTAATGCCTCATTTAAACCAGGCAAGTTGGATGCTGGATTCAAGTTGTGGGCAAAGAATGGGCTAAGTAAAATAGCTGACCTATACAGGGAGGAGGTTCGAATGTCTTTCGAGGAAATTTCTCGTTTGCATAATATTCCTAAGAAACACTTATTTAAATATCTGCAATTGCAGAACTTTATCTCTTCAACATAAAATAAGTCACAAATAATTCCTCCACTTACACCTCTAGAGGAAATTGTTACTAACAAGAGTACAAAAGGCTGAATTTCATCAATATATAACTGGCTCGCATCTGGTTCTAGTGAGACATCAACATTTAAACTCAATACATGGAAGGCAGAATTTAAAACAGATATTTCTATTAACGACTGGACCATAGCCCGCAAGGAGGCACAGACACAAACAGCCAACACTAATTTAAAGTTACTTCAATACGTACAACTGGCTAATGCGAACTTACATTACCCTCGTTAAGCTACACAGGTACAATAGCAATATACCTGATACGTGTTTTAAGTGTAGCGAGGCTGAAGGGACATTTACACATTATATTTGAGAGTGTGACAAGATCAGAAAATTTTGGAAGGAAGTGATGGATAAAATCACAACCATTTTATCTATAAACATTTCATTAAACCCCACAATGATTTTGTTACACCTGTATCCAGCAGATCTTAATCTGAGAGCTAGAGAGTACACATTTATTAATTTTTCTATACTACAGGCAAAGCGCCCGATTGCACTGAATTGGAAGAAAGAAACAGCACCCACAATAGGAGCTTGGATTAAGTGTATGGCACAATGCATGTCAATGGAGAGAATAACATACTTTTTAAAAAACAAACTGAACATGTATGAAGGGATATGGAAACCATTCAGTGACTTTATTAAAAATGAAGACATAGAAGAGCACCTACAGTCGGAGAACCTAGACCAGGGGTGTCCAAACTGATCCATAAAGGGCCGTGTGGCTGCAGGTTTTCATTCCAGCCATGCAGCAGCACCCTGCTTTGGCTTATTCAATCAACTGACACACCCACCCTTTAATCAAGGGTGGGTGTGGCTGCAAGTATTTGACTATGTGAAGACAGTTCAGTTGATTGAATGAGCCAAGTCAGGTGTGCTGCTGCATGGCTGGAATGAAAACCTGCAGCCACACGGCCCTTTATGGATCAGTTTGGACACCCCTGACCTAGACTAATCTATACCATTATGGTAGACCCCGGAAGATGTTTGAGGCTGAGATCTTGATGTGTTATGTTACGTTTATTTTCTGCTAAGGTACCATTGACTTGATTTGACTTGATATTTTGTTTTATTTTTGCTTCTCTATTATTATTATTATTATTATTATTATTATTTAAATTTTTACCCTGTACTAACGTGATATGACTTCTTTTTAATTATATGATTGTAAAACAAGAGAAAGAATAGGTGTGTTTGAGTTTGGGGGGAGGGTGGCTTATCTGGGGTGGGAGGAAGACATATCTGTTATATTATAGTGTTAGCATTGTATGCTGGTTTTTGTACCTTATTTTGTAATGTGTTCAAAACTAATAAAAACAATTGTTGAAAAAAAAAACTGTTAATGTTATAAATCAAGTTGTCTGTTGTCGCCCAAATGAGGATGGGTTCCCTTTTGAGTCTGGTTCCTCTCAAGGTTTCTTGTCGTCTGGGGGAGTTTTTCCTTGCCACCGTCACCACAGGCTTGCTCATTGGGGATCGATTAGGGATAAAATTAGCTCATGTTTAAAGTCATTCAAATTCTGTCAAGCTGCTTTGCAACAATGTTTATTGTTAAAAGCGTTATAGAAATAAACTTGATTTGACTTGACTTTTTGCTTCTTTTTTTTTTTTGCTAGTTGTCATTTAGTGATTACCTGACCTTTACCTGCTTTTAACCATGATTTTTGCTCATGTTTAAGATTTGTTTCCTGTGGTCATTAAATATCTTTAAGGAAAGAAAAAAAAACTTTATTCATCACACACTAGTGAAATTCCTCTCTGCAATTAACCCATCTGAAGCAGTGAACACACACATGAGTAATGAACACACACATACCCGGTTGTGCAAACTCCACATACCCAGAGCAGTGAGCAGCCATACTAACAGCGCCCAGGGAGCAGTTGGGAGTTGGGTGCTTCGCTCAAGGACACCTCAGCCCAATGTCGTCCCATATTAACCTAACTGCATGTCTTTGGACTGTGGGGGAAACCGGAGCACCTGGAGGAAACCCACACAGACACGGGGAGAACATGCAAACTCCACACAGAAAGGCCCCCGCCGGCCACTGGGCTCGAACCCAGAACCTCCTTGCTGTGAGGAGACCGTGCTAACCACTACACCACCGTGCCACCCACTGCATTTGTATCCGCTTACTTTCTGTGACACTTGGGTTTTAAAGTCATTCAAATTCTGTCAAGCTGCTTTGCGACAATATCTATTGTTAAAAGTGTTATAAAAAGAAAGAAAGCACAACTTTTATTCATCACACACTTGTGAAATTCCTCTCTGCATTTAACCCATCTGAAGCAGCGAACACACACATGCACACACGTGAGCAATGAGCACACACACATAGCCAGAGCAGTGGGCAGCCATGCTAACAGCACCTGGGGAGCAGTTGGGAGTTAGGTGCCTCGCTCAAGGACACCTCAACCCAAGGCTGTCCCATATTAACCTAAAATAAACTTGATTTGACTTTTTGCTTTTTTTGGCTAGTTTTTATATTTTGCCCTAGTTCATGTCATTTAGTGATCAGCTGATCCTTACCTGCTTTTCACCATGATTTTTGCTCATGCTTAAAATTTGTTTACCGTAGTCATTAAATATCTTTAAACTGCATTTGTATATCCGCTTACACCTCTTAAGCTGCTCTTCTAGCACCTTCTCCGTTAGATATTGTACTATATTTGTACTACTGCTATTTTGTACATTGTTTGATTTTAGAATATATATATATATATATATATATATATATATATATATATATATATATATATACAGTGGTGCTTAAATTTGTGAACCCTTTAGAATTTTCTATATTTCTGCATAAATATGACCTAAAACATCATCAGATTTTCACACAAGTCCTAAAAGTAGATAAAGAGAACCCAGTTAAGCAAATGAGACAAGAATATTATACTTGGTCATTTATTTCTTGAGGAAAATGATCCAATATTACATATCTGTGAGTGGCAAAAGTATGTGAACCTCTAGGATTAGCAGTTAATTTGAAGGTGAAATTAGAGTCAGGTGTTTTCAATCAGTGGGATGACAATCAGGTGTGAGAGGGCACCCTGTTTTATTTAAAGAACAGGGATCTATCAAAGTCTGATCTTCACAACACATGTTTGTGGAAGTGTGTCATGGCATGAACAAAGGAGATTTCTGAGGACCTCAGAAAAAGCGTTGTTGATGCTCATCAGGCTGGAAAAGGTTACAAAACCATCTCTAAAGAGTTTGGACTCCACCAATCCACAGTCAGACAGATTGTGTACGAATGGAGGAAATTCAAGACCATTGTTACCCTCCCCAGGAGTGGTCGACCAACAAAGATCACTCCAAGAGCAAGGCGTATAATAGTCAGTGATGTCACAAAGGACCCCAGGGTAACTTCTAAGCAACTGAAGGCTTCTCTCACATTGGCTAATGTTAATGTTCATGAGTCCACCATCAGGAGAACACCTGAACAACAATGATGTGCATGGCAGGGTTGCAAGAAGAAAACCACTGCTCTCCAAAAAGAACATTGCTGCTCGTCTGCAGTTTACTAAAGATCACGTGGACAAGCCAGAAGGCTATTGGAAAAATGTTTTGTGGACAGATGAGACCAAAATAGAACTTTTTGGTTTAAATGAGAAGCATTATGTTTGGAGAAAAGAAAACACTGCATTCCAGCATAAGAACCTTATCCCATCTGTGAAACATGGTGATGGTAGTATCATGGTTTGGGCCTGTTTTGCTGCATCTGGGCCAGGACGGCTTTCCATCATTGATGGAACAATGAATTCTGAATTATACCAGCGAATTCTAAAGGAAAATGTCAGGACATCTGTCCATGAACTGAATCTCAAGAGAAGGTGGGTCATGCAGCAAGACAACAACCTTAAGCACACAAGTTGTTCTACCAAAGAATGGTTAAAGAAGAATAAAGTTAATGTTTTGGAATGGCCAAGTCAACGTCCTGACCTTAATCCAATCGAAATGTTGTGGAAGGACCTGAAGCAAGCAGTTCATGTGAAGAAACCCACCAACATCCTAGAGTTGAAGCTGTTCTGTATGGACGAATGGGCTAAAATTCCTCCAAGCCGGTGTGCAGGACTGATCAACAGTTACCGCAAATGTTTAGTTGCAGTTATTGCTGCACAAGGGGGTCACACCAGATACTGAAAGCAAAGGTTCACATACTTTTGCCACTCACAGATATGTAATACTGGATCATTTTCCTCAAGAAATAAATGACCAAGTATAATATTTTTGTCTCATTTGTTTAACTGGGTTCTCTTTATCTACTTTTAGGACTTGTGTGAAAATCTGATTATGTTTTAGGTCCTATTTATGCAGAAATATAGAAAATTCTAAAAGGTTCACAAACTTTCAAGCACCACTGTATACTGTATATATTTTTTTTCTCTTTTTGTGTGTGTGTGTGTGTGTGTGTGTGTGATCTTTATCTGTTTTTTACAAGTAAGGTGAGGGAGAAACGACATTTCGATTCTCCTATATGTCCTGGATATATAGTGAATTGACAGTAAAATCTTTGACTCTTACCTTCTGTGACACTTGGGTTTTAAAGTCATTCAAATTCTGTCAAGCTGCTTTGCGACAATGTCTATTGTTAAAAGCGTTATAAAAATAAAGTTGATTTGACTTGACTTTTTGCTTTTTTTTTTGGCTAGTTTTTATATTTTGCCCGAGTTTGTGTCATTTAGTGATCACCTGACCCTTACCTGCTTTTCACCATGATTTTTGCTCATGTGTAAGATTTGTTTACTGTAGTTATTAAATATCTTTAAACTGCATTTGTATCCACTTACCTTCTGGGACACTTGGGTTTTAAAGTCATTCAAAACAGAAGAGCAACTACAGTCAGAGAACCTAGACTAATCTATACCATTATGGTAGACCCCGGAAGATGTTTGAGGCTGAGATCTTGATGTGTTATGTTACATTTATTTTGTGCTAAGGTACCATTGATTTGATTTTATATTTTGTTTTATTTTTGCTTCTCTATTATTATTATTATTATTATTTAAATTTTTACCCTGTACTAACGTGATATGACTTCTTTTTAATTATATGATTGTAAAACAAGAGAAAGAATAAGTGTGTTTGAGTTTGGGGGGAGGGTGGCTTATCTGGGGTGGGAGGAAGACATATCTGTTAGTGTTAGCACTATATGCTGGTTTTTGTACCTTATTTTGTAATGTGTTGAAAACTAATAAAAGCATTGTTGGAAAAAAAAACCCTGTTAATGTTATTATTAATATCTGTTGTCGCCCAAATGAGGATGGGTTCCCTTTTGAGTCTGGTTCCTCTCAAGGTTTCTTGTCGTCTGGGGGAGTTTTTCCTTGCCACCATCGCCACAGGCTTGCTCATTGGGGATCGATTAGGGATAAAATTAGCTCATGTTTAAAGTCATTCAAATTCTTTGCGACAATGTCTATTGTTAAAAGCGTTATAAAATAAACTTGATTTGACTTGACTTTTTGCTTTTTTTTGGCTAGTTTTTATATTTTGCCCTAGTTCATGTGATTTAGTGATTACCTGACCCTTACCTGCTTTTAACCATGATTTTTGCTCATGTTATGATTTGTTTACTGCAGTTATTAAATATCTTTAAACTGCCTTTGTATCCACTTACCTTCTGTAACACTTGGGTTTTAAAGTCATTCAAATTCTGTCAAGCTGCTTTGCGACAATAGAAATAAACTTGACTTGACAATGCGGTGCGCGAGACAAGGTCATGTTCAAGAAAGGTGCGCGTACCGTCGGTTGTTTCCTGTTTGTTCAAAGTAGCAACTCAGTGCTAACAAATACAGCAACTGGGGCGTCTTCTGGAACAAAACTGAAGACTAAAAACAAGCCTGTGTGAAAGAATGTCAAATTAACACACTATCACATTTTATATATAGGGCCGTCTCAGAAACTGGTCTCTCATTTGGGACATTATGGCCAAAAAATAAATTTTCTAATTTTACTTTTTTTTTTTGCATTTACCTAACACTCAATGTTTCTTTTGTCATGTTTAATAAGAATAAAGATAGTATCTTGCTTTATCTGGCCTCCACTGTGGAAAATTTTTTTGATTACAATTCAAATGCTTTTGTAAAATTGATTTACATATAAAATAACTACATCATGAAGAATTAAAGCCCCTCCTTCACAGATGAGTGAAAATATTGAATAAATTTCCTCTTTTTGATTGCTTGGGTTAAAAATGCCAAGTTATGATGACTGAATTGATTATTCACTTAAATATGAATAATATGATACATTTTGGGTATTTGATATGGCGAAATAGGACAATATGGAAAAATCAAGAACACACCGGAAAGATGAGAATAACGGCGGTGGTAAAAGAACAGCAACTGTACCGGCTGAAGGTTGCGCGGGTCTCTGCTGCGGCGCGCGAGCAACGGGACATCACTACCGCACCGAACGGAGCGCAAGGCAGGGGCGGGGCAAAATGACTGGCCGTAGATTCTATCAAAAGTTAGATCTAACTTGACCATGGTTGCAAAATATTGGCCAAAAATATGCAAACACTACGAAATATGAAAGTAAGATGAAAAAGAAACATTATATTGTCTTATACTGCAAGACTAAAACAAAATAAAACTGTCAAAACTCACCTTTTCAGTGATAACGTCCGAACAGATCACTCGCGTAACAGAGACCGCAAATGGAACCACGATCAACTTCTAACTGTTGGAGTGGAAAATTCCATTCTACACATGCAAATTGTTAATGTGTGTCCTTCCCCGCACACAAATAACACACTACAGTAAAAAAATAGACCACAACTCATTTTATAGCTCAGAAATTCATACAAGACCAGCTACCATCGTAAAATATTCTGTAAGAAACATATTCTAGACCTAACTTTCAGCTTTCGTTTTAAAAAAACAAAATTGCAGATTTATAACTAAATTTTTATATGGTGTAGTGACTTTAAGTTACTACTTTTGGTGAGGTAGTGACCTTGACCCTGAGGCTTTCCGTTTAGATCAAAACACACGATCGTATTGGTTTTGGGTGTGTGGAAAATGGAGTTATGATGGTAATCAAATATTTTGCATGATGTTTTATTACAGTTGTGATTATTCTGTGAGCACAAGCAATCCTTAGGTGTATAAAGTTACAACTTGAAATACAATTAGTGATAACTGTAGACTTTTCAGTGGACTACAACCTTTTTAAAGTGCATATTCTGGACCAATTTCATGCTTTTTTTTATATGAAAGTATGTCCCTTTACACACTCATCCAGAAGGGTAATTTTACACAAAGCCATCTGTCTACAGCAGAAAAAAATAAAATAACAAAACGTGTCTGGAAAAATCCCAAGGGAGTCTGGAGCCAGATTCGTGACGTTACCTGCGGAAGCGCAAGCAGGCTGCGAGAGCTTTGCACGGTTTCAGTGCACAGCCTGTGTAGACCAAGCGCTCCCATTTCTCTCTCTTTGTCCGGTCTTTTGGGAAACGATGAGTACTAATCCCATCAAGATTGGTGTTGCTACACCCTCCTACGATACATCTGTTAACCATTTTAATAATTACGCGATAACGTTGAAGAAATTTGCAGAAAACCACCAGGTCATTTTCTCATAAACAAACCAGCACTGACGTAGGATTCAGAGGGAGGCGTCCCGCACGTGATGTCATGAAAATCAACGTTTGCCAGGAAATCCAAATGCCAAGTTTTTTCAGAGGCGGACCAATTCGCCTCAAATGACTTGATTTCAACTGACTTTTTCTGGTATTGCGCAAGTTCAAAAAAAATTGCAGAGAATGCAGAAATGTTACAGATATTTAACCAAAGTTTAATATAAAATAGGACAATTACATTGATCTTGCTCCTGAACTTACCCGTGATATGCACTTTAAGGGAATGCAATATAGTCAACCATTTATCATGTCCCAGATCAAGCTGCCATTTTTCCACAAATTTGCAGAATTTTTGCCAAATTCTGAAGAGTATTCACATCAAAGATTTTGTTTTATCTGTATTATTTCTTTCATCATTTTATTTCAAATTAAAACCAACATCACCATTCAAAATTGTATTGACTGAGTATATTTAGTGGGGTACCCACACAGTACCCAGTTCCTGAGACAGACCCATATACATACGTACATATACACACACACACAGATTAAATTGGGCCGGAGGCCTCCGGAGCTCAGCTCCGCCTCCTTGCCTCGGCAGTACAGCCAGCAGGAGCTGAGCTCCCTCTGCTTCAGTGTTTATAATAATATAATACTTTTATTCATTTTCATCTATTCTAAAAACACCATCAATATGAGAGTTCGTCAATAATGATTTAGACAACAAAAAAATAAGCTAAAGTGAATTACACCCACCAATTAAAAAAAATTTTTTTTTCATTGGAATTATCATTGAATGCATAATTATGCGCTGCAAGAACACGTGACATCACACAGCATCATCATATGTTTAATGTTAACATTAATGGACTTCAGCTCGAGAAATTGGCGCCACTGTTTTCTATCAGTCTGTCATACTTTATATTTTATGAGGATTTATGTCGTACGAAGTTGTAACTATCTGCTAAACACGATGCCTTTGCAAAGTAGACAGAAGTAAGTCATGGTTCTTTTGTTTATTTTGTCTTTAGTTGATAAACTTTCTCAGGCAAAATATACTCGTGCAGCAGATGACATAAGTAGCGTTAGCTAACACTGACAGACAGGACGCTAGTCGAAAAATTCACGCCTCCATTTGCTGAAGTTCAGATCTTTTTGTCTGTAGTTCTGTCATATGTTATCTTCATTTACTAAGTTGTAGCTGTTTTCTGTGTTTTTAGCTTTTAGGTAAATATCAGAAAATTGAGTTAGCTAATTTAATGGATGCCCGCTAACCTGTCTTTGCGCATGGAACGCTAGCAAACCTCCCTCGTGATAGTGAGAACTGGCAGCCTGGACTTTTCCATTGGCTAGCGCGCTCGACTCCCAATCCAATGTTGCTTTGGTCGGCCAAAGTTATGAGGTTGCTGTGGTGTACTAAGCCTAGACTAAATAACAAAATTGAACGATTCAGACATCCCTAGTCTCCCGGACGCTCTGGGAGTCTCCCCAGGAGCATGTAGACAGAGACAGGAAAGGCAGGAGAAACTTGATCCAAGTCCTATTTGGAAAGTTGTAAATTAAACTGTAATGACTGGCTATTACTGATATGTGGTTTGATGTTGTGACATGTAAGTAAGTTTCGCAAACAATTGATTTGATTGATGTAGATTTATGGTGTGAGATGTAAAGAACTATTGTTAATACGTTAATTGATGGTGTGAGATGAAACAAGTAATGCAAATAATAGTGTAGATTGATGAGATGTAAATAACTATTGCCAATATGTGAATTGGTGGTGTATATTGTGAATAAGTTTTACAAATTACAGTGTAGATTGATGGTGAAACGTAGGCTTAATAAGTTACCAATATATGCATTGATGTGAGATATACAACCCCGATTCCAAAAAAGTTGGGACAAAGTACAAATTGTAAATAAAAACAGAATGCAATAATTTACAAATCTCAAAAACTGATATTGTATTCACAATAGAACATAGACAACATATCAAATGTCGAAAGAGAGACATTTTGAAATTACATGCCAAATATTGGCTCATTTGAAATTTCATGACAGCAACACATCTCAAAAAAGTTGGGACGGGGCAATAAGAGGCTAGAAAAGTTAAAGGTACAAAAAAGGAACAGCTGGAGGACCAAATTGCAACTCATTAGGTCAATTGGCAATAGGTCATTAACATGACTGGGTATAAAAAGAGCATCTTGGAGTGGCAGCGGCTCTCAGAAGTAAAGATGGGAACAGGATCACCAATCCCCCTAATTCTGCGCCGACAAATAGTGGAGCAATATCAGAAAGGAGTTCGACAGTGTAAAATTGCAAAGAGTTTGAACATATCATCATCTACAGTGCATAATATCATCAAAAGATTCAGAGAATCTGGAAGAATCTCTGTGCGTAAGGGTCAAGGCCAGAAAACCATACTGGGTGCCCGTGATCTTCGCGCCCTTAGACGGCATTGCATCACATACAGGCATGCTTCTGTATTGGAAATCACAAAATGGGCTCAGGAATATTTCCAGAGAACATTATCTGTGAACACAATTCACTGTGCCATCCGCCGTTGCCAGCTAAAACTCTATAGTTCAAAGAAGAAGCCGTATCTAAACATGATCCAGAAGCGCAGATGTCTTCTCTGGGCCAAGGCTCATTTAAAATGGACTGTGGCAAAGTGGAAAACTGTTCTGTGGTCAGACGAATCAAAATTTGAAGTTCTTTATGTAAATTAGGGACGCCGTGTCATTCGGACTAAAGAGGAGAAGGACGACCCAAGTTGTTATCAGCGCTCAGTTCAGAAGCCTGCATCTCTGATGGTATGGGGTTGCATTATTAGTGCATGTGGCATGGGCAGCTTACACATCTGGAAAGACACCATCAATGCTGAAAGGTATATCCAGGTTCTAGAGCAACATATGCTCCCATCCAGACAACGTCTCTTTCAGGGAAGACCTTGCATTTTCCAACATGACAATGCCAAACCACATACTGCATCAATTACAGCATCATGGCTGCGTAGAAGAAGGGTCCGGGTACTGAACTGGACAGCCTGCAGTCCAGATCTTTCACCCATAGAAAACATTTGGCGCATCATAATACGGAAGATACGACAAAAAAGACCTAAGACAGTTGAGCAACTAGAATCCTACATTAGACAAGAATGGGTTAACATTCCTATCCCTATACTTGAGCAACTTGTCTCCTCAGTCCCCAGACGTTTACAGACTGTTGTAAAGAGAAAAGGGGATGTCTCACAGTGGTAAACATGGCCTTGTCCCAACTTTTTTGAGATGTGTTGTTGTCATGAAATTTAAAATCACCTAATTTTTCTCTTTAAATGATACATTTTCTCAGTTTAAACATTTGATATGTCATTTATGTTCTATTCTGAATAAAATACGGAATTTTGAACCTTCCACATCATTGCATTTTGTTTTTATTTACAATTTGTACTTTGTCCCAACTTTTTTGGAATCGGGGTTGTAAATAAGTAGGCCATAAGTTGATAAAACATGTATTAAACCGATGGTGCGATAAATAAAAATGTTTTGAGAGATATTGACCACTGTGAGTGAAGAAGGGCTCCCCCTCCTTACAAAAGCCAATTTAACCACTGGATATATATCATACTTGCCAACCCTCCCGATTTCAGTGGGAGGCTCCCGTCTCCCGCCTCCCAATCATATTTGTTAAAAACTGGATAATCTCCCAGTTTGGGGAAATCCCTACCGCCAAGTTAAAAATACTATTTAGTACTGCTAAATAATTTTAGTAGTACTAAGAAAGTGCAGTATTTATTTAATTGAATTGTTACTATTTTGGTCAAATCTTTTTAAAATTTAATGTATATATGATATTATAGTTCTCTGTAGTTTTACATGAGCTTACAGAAGGGAAACACATTTGATGCAATCCAATAATACTTTCATTCACTGTAACTATTTTAAGAAATTATAAACATTATTTTTTTCACGGTCCGGTTTCCATCAAATCCTGCGCTCTGATTGGCTAGTGAGTGCCTCTGTATCCTACGGTACGGACCCCAGTTACGGACCTCTGGCGACTCGCTGGTTCACAACAATAACAAAAATATTAGCATTTTTTGTCAACATTTATCTTTTTTTTAATAAGATTTATTTATAAGATTATCAAAAATCTTAAATTTTTGCCTGCATTTCTCAGGAGAATAGCATTAATTTTACAGCATGGATAGTGATAATGACAGTGTTCATACTGAAAGCGAGTTTTACTACCCTGAGGAAGAAGAAATTAAAGAAAACATTTCAGGAGAAAGCTAAAAACCTCTAACTTGCTAACGCCGAGCAAAAACATGGCTGAATCCTGAATGACTCCTATTTGTATAAATAGGGGACTACATAGGCGGCAAAATGTAGTTTTTTTTCCTGCCATGGAAGTGCACTTGTATACCGAGGAGGAAACAATTTGCATTACAGACATGAATGAGGATTCAAAATGGCGGCTCGACTCGGTTTCTCCTTTCAGGCGCTCTCATTTTCTGTTAGAATTTGATAAAGGAAAAAAAATTATATATACTGTATATGGCTCGAAATTCGCGGTGGTCCGGTTGCCCAAGGTGACTTAATTTGTCATTTGGCGGGTAACTCCTGTCACTAGCCAGCCCAGCTGGCTAGTTGAAAATAAAAAATATATATGAAGCGAAGATTCAGATACACCATCAACTAAAGCCGCCACATATTAAGCGTGTGCCGTGTCTGTGTTAATTGATGTGTTTATCGGCAGGACGGAAAATACCGAATTCCAAATCATATCATGTACGAGTCAGGCTGTCGGTTTTTTCACTACTGAGCATGCATATAACGCATCTCGTTGAATATCGCGGTAATCACGTTATCAAATTCAACAGATGTGGCCACATTATCGCTCATTTAAACACGTGTTTTTGTTGTTGTTTACATCTCCATCTGCCAAAGCTACGTTGCGATGTGGAATTTTCTGAAAGGTGTACAGAAACCGCCAGAGACGGGGACAAAGCGACCTCGGTCTTAAGAGGAGAAAAAGGCCGCCGATAAAGCGTATTGTGTTATTTTTGACAGAAGTAAAATTCATACATGAACAAATTTTGGCTAGTTGATTTTCTCTTTGGCTAGTTACTTTGGAAGGTAACTAGTCTGGCTGGCTGGTGAAAAAATGTATGAATTTTTAGGCCTGTAATATATGTTATTGACCAGCTTAAGGTCGGTCCGTATGGTGAAATACCGTGACCTCGGCCTTGAGTACTGACCGAGGCCCTCGGTCACGGTATTTCACCATACGGACCTCCCAGCTGGTAAAATAACATATATTTCTTCTAAAACATCACTTGTGTTATTTTCTGTGTATGTAGACAATATTCAGGCATGAGATTTTTCAGCTCAAAATCTGATTTAAGACTTCCCTTACATTGTTACTCTATTAAAATTCAAGACAAGAGTATTATTTCAGATTTTTCACTCTGAGCTCTCTCATGCCTGATGCATGAATCCCAGAACCTAGAGTAACGGATAGAACAATATCAATAACTCTTTAATTGTATAAATTTCAAATGGTTTGCAATTAATTGGGATCCACTGTTTTTATCATTTCAACCACGCATCAGACCCTTGGCCAGTTGAAAAGGTCGTTCACGCACTTTTCTCCCCCAGGAGAATTTAGAAAAGTTGGCAAGTATGATATATACACACACACACGTGTGTATAATTTTTTTTTTTTCGCGGACCAAATCCTGTGCTCTGATTGGCTGGCGAGCGCCTCCGTATCCTATGGTACGGACCCCGGTTACGGACCTCTGGCGACTCACTCGTTCACAACAACAACAAAAATAGTAGCTTTTTTTGTCAACATTTATCTTTTTTATAAGATTTATTTATAAGATTATCAAAAATCTTTTACATTTTTGCCAGTATTTCTCAAGAGAATAGCATTAATTTTACAGCATGGATAGCGATAATGACAGTGTTCATAGTGAAAGCGAGTTTTACTACCCTGAGGAAGAAGAAATAAAAGACTACTATTTGTATAAATAGGGGACTACATAGGCAGCAAAATGTAGTTTTTTTCCTGCCATGGAAGTGCACTTGTATACCGAGGAGGAAGCCATTTGCATTCAAAATGGTGGCTAGGCTCGGTTTCTCCTTTCAGGCGCTCTCGTTTTCTGTTAGAATTTGGTAAAGAAAAAATAAATATATGTTATTTACCAGCTTAAGGTCAGCC
The DNA here is from genome assembly GCF_027579695.1 of Neoarius graeffei. Lineage (NCBI taxonomy): Eukaryota > Metazoa > Chordata > Actinopteri > Siluriformes > Ariidae > Neoarius > Neoarius graeffei. The sequence goes on from NC_083569.1 coordinate 35,780,462, forward strand.
CAGAGGGCCTCGGTCAGTACTTTCAAGACCTCGGTTACAGTATTTCACGATACGGACCTCCCAGCTGGTAAAATAACATATATTTCTTCTAAAGCATCACTTGTGTTATTTTCTGTGTATGTAGACAATATTCAGGCATGAGATTTTTCAGCTCAAAATCTGATTTAAGACTTCCCTTTCATTGTTACTCTATTAAAATTCAAGACAAGAGTATTATTTCAGATTTTTCACTCTGAGCTCTCTCATGCCTGATACATGAATCCCAGAACCTAGAGTAACGGATAGAACAATATCAACAACTCCTTAATTGTATAAATTTCAAACGGTTTGCAATTAATTGGGATCCACTGTTTTTATTGTTTCAACCACGCATCAGACCCTCGGCCAGTTGAAAAGGTCGTTCACACACTTTTCTCCCCCAGGAGAATTTAGAAAAGGGTTGTTTTACAATCAGGGTACAAAGTTTGTGTCACAGGGGTCCAAAATTCAAATTGATTCAAACTGGTTCTTGTACCAGTTTTTAAGTGAAGGACAAGTTAAAGAACAGATTTCAGGTAATTTTTTGACATATCTGTGTATGGTAGTTTTATGTAATCTGCTATAAGATAAAGAAGATTAAGTGTAGCTTTAAGCAGGGCTGGGAGAAACAAATGAAGTGATTCTCGGAGAGGACATTTTTTTTGACAATTCAGAATCCACTACTTCCATACTGCTTTTAAAGATAAGGCTGTAAGCTTTGTGTTAGTTGTCTCTAATATTTAGGTCCCAATATCTTGACCACATTTTAGGATGAAAATAATCATTTTAGATATGTTATTTTATATTGAAAAATTAGCTCTCTCGGAGAGGACATTTTTTTGACACAATTACATACTAATTTGATCAAAATAGTCTGAAAACTTACTGGCATTCAACATTAAAACTTAACTATGTTTCCAATGATATGGAACCAAATATGTGTTTTATGGTATAAACAATGATGTAAGTGCATCCCTTTTGGAGCTACCTGTGGTCAAAAAAGCACTTTTTCTAAATGACACAAGTAATTTTGCTAAATATGACATATATTGCCATACATTCACCAAAAATAACGTTATCACCAATTTTTTTTTTTTTTTGCATGGTAAATAGAGCTATCACAGGGCTACAATAAACAACCAAGTTTATTTAGTCAAGCCTTTTGATATTGATATTGAAGATAATAAGTGTTAAATGTGATTTTTAGCTTGCGTACCCTGATTGTAAAACAACCCAAAAGTTGGCCAGGATGATTTTTATATATATATATATATATATATATATATATATATATATATATATATATACACACACACACACACACACACACACACACACACACAACCGTTCAAAAGTTTGGGGTCACTTTGAAATTTCCTTATTTTTGAAAGAAAAGCACTGTTCTTTTCAATGAAGATCACTTTAAACTAATCAGAAATACACTCTATACATTGCTAATGTGGTAAATGACTATTCTCGCTAAATTCTACTAAATGTCTGGTTTTTGGTGCAATATCTACATAGGCGTATAGAGGCCCATTTCCAGCAACTATCACTCCAGTGTTCTAATGGTACAATGCAGAGCATTTTTTAAGGATTTTCCATTAGGAGACCAACTGGTCTGGGCAATACAATCACAGGCCCCAGAGTCCATGCGGCTGCACCACTG